>NC_056725.1:1212606170-1212661170 GCF_019279795.1 Protopterus annectens
GGAGGTCCCAGGTTGGGCCCCAGACTTGCTGGTGCCCGGTGCCATGGCCAGCTAAGTTGGGACAGGTTGGTCCACTGGGATCCGCATTCCCGTACGTACTATGGTGTTTATGTTCTATCAACATATGTAGGTTAGTAATAGTCAACACATTCCAGGATTAGGTATAACAGCATGCATAGATATTCTCATCAACCCTGACACCAGATATGTAACAGTTGCATAGCAAACAGAACGCATGCATATATGAGACCACAGTGATAATTAGAATAACATGCAGGTACATTGGTGGCACCATGCCACCAATGTGGGAGTATTTCAACATAGCACATGCATAGAAACAGATTTAAATAATTATCGAGCAATAGGATGCATGTCACAACATTACAGTTAAGTCAACACATACCAATTGAGTTGGGTATTTAGTTTATTGTTGCAGATATGGTGGGGGGGGATGTCAATTAACAACTAGTATATTCCTGTAGTTCACATTACTTTCCTAGTCAGTGCTGTTATCTGTACATTAAAAGTATTAGTACATTACCCTATTGCCTTATTTTGGACAGTGGTATGGCTGTCGACAACTATATACATGAACTGGTTTTACCTGCAGTATACACCTCTTACCTGGTATACGTGTGGAGGAATTGTTTGTTAACACTAACCAAGTGTTTCTACACATACTCCCAGATTCCAGGTTGGTGTTATGCACATACCTGTCCATCTCTTTTTGCACAGATGCTGGACATGCCTTGACCACATACAGGTGAACCAGGACATATTTAGACTATTGCCCGCGTAAACCTTTACTGACTTACAACACTCTTATACAGGATTTCCTAGACAATTATATTATGTAGCACAATGTGGGTGACAGTGATTAGTAATACCTTATTATTCAGACCAACTGCAACAATAACAATGACATACAGTACCAGAGTAAACAGTACCAGTACAGGGTATCAAGCTTTTATTTCTAGGCACAGTGTTCATATCTGATGGACCTGTGGGAGTAATGTTTGTTAGCACTACCTGAATGTTCCCACACAAATTACCAGATTCCACATCAGTATTATGCACATACATCTCAGTCTGTTACTGTACACACTGTGGTCACAGCTTGACAACATAGGTTCATAGGTTCATAGGTAGGTACTAGGCTATTGGCCCTAGGGCCTATATAAGCCTAGCCAAATGGTACCCTGGCTTTTGCCACCCAAGAAAATTATTTTCCTGTGCCCCTGTCGAGCAGAGCCACAGAAGTGATCCCCAGGGTAAATTTCCTATCTCCCATCCAATCATCAAGATTTTTCTTGAAGAGTGCTAATGAGGAGCTTTGTTTGATATAGATATGTAGTTTGTTCCAGAGTATGGGAAGTCTCAGGGACAGGAATCTATCCCTCCAACATGTTCTGTTTATTGTGGTGACAAGGTTTAGGTCCCTAGTGCGTTTAGCTCAGAGGGATTGGGATTTCTTTAGGTGGAGCATGTCCAACAGCTCTGGCTTTGACATAGCTATGTATGTTAGGCAGAGATTGTCTCTGAGTAGGCGATATGTGACGGAGTAAAGCTGGAGGTTTTTGAGACAGTCTGCATAGGGCATCTGCTTGAGGCCAGTAATCCCCTTTGTAAGGTATTTCTGCAGCCTTTCCAGTTGTTGTAGATGTCTTGTGAGGTACATACCAAAAGGGGCGTTGTACTCTATAATGGGTCTAATGAGTGATGAGTAGAGGGGAACAATTACCTCTTTTTTCCTGGATGACAAACCTTTTGTGATGAGGTGTGCCACGTAGAAAGATTTCCTGACTACTGTGGTGATGTGATTATCAAAGGAGAGACTACTGCCCCCCTGTGTCCCAAGGTCTCTTATCACACTTTCAGTGTTAATAAAACTACCCCCTATGTGGTAGTTCATAGGTACAGAGTTTTTACCAAAAGGGATGGCAATTCACTTTTTGGCATTGAGCTTGAGGCCATGACTTTGACACCAGGCATCTGTCTCAGTGAGGCCTTTTTGTAGGATGTCCACATCGTTAGGAGTTTTGATTATGGTTCCTAGTTTGCAGTCATCTGCGAACTCTGTTAGCCAAAGACCTTCTGTGTTCAACTGTACTTCAGAGAAGTAGATACCAAACAGATGACCCAGGACTGAACCCTGTGGTACTCCACTTGTCTCTGGTCTGAAGTTGGATTTAGAGTCTGCTACTTTCACAGTGTGGGTTCTGTCAGTGAGCCAGTTGGCAACCCATCTTGTGACATAGGGATTTATACCTAGTTTAGTGAGTTTATCTGTAATTCCAGAGTGGAGCATGGTGTCGAAAGCCCTGGTGAGATCTCTTTAGGCTGTGTGAACCACCTTACCCTCATCTACGGCTTTGGTGACTGCTTGAAAGAAGTCTATCAGGTTTAGGAGACATGATCTGCCTTTTACAAACCAGAACTGGGTAGTGTCCAGAGTTTGGAGATTACCAATGTCGTAAGTTCCATGATGGTACATTCCATAGCCTTGCAAACCAGGCTTGTCAGGCTAATGGCGCAGTAGTTTCCGGGGTCCGTAGTGGCTCCCCCTTTGTGGAGTGGAATAACCATTGGTGTGTGCCATTCAATGGGCACAAAGCCTCAGGTGAGGCTATGATTGAACATGGTACATAGGTGGGGTGCCAGTTCATTCTGTAGTTCATGTAGAACGCAGCCTGGGATGTTGTCAGGTCCCATGGATGCTGTGTTCTTGGCTTTGGAGAGTGTGTTTTTTACCTGTGCAGCCATGATTACAGGAACTTTGCATTCTTCCGGTATACAGATGGGCCCTTTAGGAGGTGAGAGAGGGGTAAAGTTAGCACTGAACCTATCTGCCAGGATGTTGGCAATATCAGTTGGTTCTGTATATTTAGTGCCATTGTGCTGTAACTCAGAGCAGATCTGAGTGTTGCCATTGAGATTCTTGACATATCTATAGAATGCTTTGTGGTTGTCTTTAAAATCAGTGGCGATTTTGTTTTCATAACTAGCTTTGGAGGATTTTATATGGGATCTCAGCTTCTTACTGAGGCTGACCAGGGAGTTCCTCCAATCATGGGATTTTGCTCTTTTTTGCAACAGTTTCTTTTTTCTGTTGTAGAGTTTGTTTATGGCAGCGGACCACCAGATTGGCTTCCTTTTTTTGGAGGATAGCATCTTGGTTCTGTTAGGTATTGCACGATCCATGCACTCATGTAAGTGCTTATAAAGCGCATTTGTATAGGATTCAGCAGTCATACCTCTATTGTCCATCAGCATGGGTGTCGTGAAGTTTGCCACTTCTGTCTTAAGAAGCATGAAGTTGGCTTTGGAGAAATTTTTTATGTTGGTTTCCATAATGGGGGTGGGGGTGGAATGTGGCTGTCTAGGGTGATTAGCTTGTGGTCAGATCTGACCGACAAAGAATTGACCTCTGGTGTGGAATACTGGGTGCCCATGTTGGTAATGACCAGGTCTAGGATATTGCTGCCCCTGGTGGGGGTGTGGATAAGTTGATCAAAGGCATTGAAATTTATGAATTCCAGAAAACGTTGAGCACAAGAGTTGGTACATGAGTAGTTTTCCCAGTTAATGGTGGGGTAGTTGAAATCGCCCATCATTAGGGTGTCAGGTTGTACCTTAATATTTTCCAGTGTATCAAGAAATGAGGAGTGGGAATCCTGGGGCATGGTGGAGGGGGTCGGTAGCAAGCTATAATTTGGATTGCAGTCTTGCCCAGAGTTAGTGGCACTTGGATAATCTTGGATGCATTATGCTGAGCAACTAGCCTGGAGGTGTGGATATCCTTAATGAATATGGATACACCTCCGCCTTTAATGTTTCAGTCCAGGTTAGTTGGCCGAAAGGTGTGGTATGAATTATAGCCTGGTAATGCAGGGGTGCTCTCTGGAGCCTTGAACCAGGTCTCTGTCACTGCACAGATGTTGATGTTCTCCATTTTAAGGAGTGCCTTGAGTGAGTGCATTTTGAGGTTTAGACTTCTAGCATTGAATAGCATTACCCTCAGATTTTGCTTGCTTGTAACTGTTATGGTGGTGAATGTGTCATTTGAACCTTGCCTAAAAAAGGCACTATAGGGGTGGCAAGCGCTTTAGCCAGTATCTGAAATCCCAAGGGTGATAGGTACAGGACATCTCTGGCAAAGCATCATGGTCTGTCAATCATGTCATCCCAGGCAGACATATACTGGATCCCCTTAGAATGACCCCAGAAGCTTAGCCAATTGTTGAAGTCAATCATTTTGTCCTTGTACTGTGGTATCATTCTGGGTAATGGCAGGATGCTACTCAGGGCTAGGGTCATACCTGCCTGGGCTACAAGATCGGACAGCTCCTCCATGTCTCTTTTCATGTAGTCCAGGGAGGTACGTCTCAGGTCATTCACACCAACATGAACAATGACAGAGTCATATTTGTACTTGTGGAGTGACCTGAGTGTGTGCATTATGTGGCAGATCCTGGCACCTGACAGGCAGCTGACAGTAACTTTCTCCTTGTTTAGCCTGGTGAGTGGAACATCAGTGTGCCTGACTATAGAGTCACCTATGACTAGAGTATTGGGTACGTTGTTATGCCTTATGGGCTGCGGTTGAGTGACACACTAAGTTTGTGGGCTATGCATAATTTGGGTTGTGTTGGGGGGGGTGGAGGTTGCTTGCGTTTCTGCTTTGGAGGTCCCTGTTGCTTGGGTAGATTTTTATTGAGAGCCTCTGTGAATGTAGGTGTGTGTTTTGTGTTTCTATGTGTGCTTTGGTGGTGTAGGTTTTGAGGGACTATGTGATGAGTGTGGTGTGCTGCAAGTGATTACCTTCTCCTCTTGACTGTGTAGTCCAGTCTTTGGTGAAGTGAGCTTTGCTTCCAGTTTGGCTATATAAGTGCATCTCTCACAGGTTGTAATGTTGGCTGGTAGGAGGAGAGGGTTGTCTGTGTAAATGAGGCAATTGCTGCATTGCCCCTAGATGCCCAGGTTCATCAGGTAGACAGGAGAAAACACTGAGAGCTGACCCTTAGACATGCCTGGATAGGTGATTATTTATTAAGTACTAAAAACTGTTTTCCTCTAGACAAGTGAGGAAAGTTGAGTGCTGTAGTAATTTGTAGCTTATTTAGTGCTTACAATGAGTTCTGAACAAGTGCTGAGCTCAAAGAAACACATTTGAGTGCTGAAACTAAAACATGGGGGTGTAGATGGGACATACTTGGCTTACTACTCTCATAACATTTTGTGGAGTTGCTAGAGTGACAGGTTTGTTCTTATAGATGTGTGACAATCAGTTGTATTTCTTGTTTGCTTCCTAAACATCTGGGATAATCCCACTGATTTCCCAGGGGGGCAGGGTGACAGGCAGCAGATATGGGCCGATTTACTGAACATTCTGGACATATCTGTACAGTTGTGGGGTATGATTCTGTATGCAGCCTACTACCACTCCCAGGATTCGAACCATGGCTGTGTGTGCTAAAAATACAACAGTTCACATCTCAGTCATGTGTGCTATTTGGATTTTGTCGTTTGTCTTTTCACTCTTTTCTGTCTATGTCTCTCTCTCAGTTGTACTATATGACCTCTTGGGATTACACCAGTCATATACAGACATTCCTACACATTTTATTTATGCTGCACAGTGTGGATAACAGTGCTTAATACAACAGTACTATTAAGTGATTGCAAATCTACATTACAATATGATACCAGAGTAAACACATGCAGTCCAGCAGTTAGACCTTTATTGTCAGACTGTTATGCTTTTATTTACATACAACCTATATGAGACTCTTCCTGCCATATTCTCTGGTGTATGCAGTACTTGCTTAAACAATACAGGTTTTATACAGGCAATTAACTTACTACCACTTTTAGATTTATTTCCTATGAAAGTACATGCAAGAGTATTACTAACCTGCCTCACAGTTTTTAGTACTTAATAAATAAGCACCTATCCAGGCTTGTCTAAGGGTCAGCTCCCAGTGTTTTCTGCCAAGCGACATCCATGGGCCTCCTGGTTCGCAGCCTGCTCACTTGCCACTGTGAAGGACATAACAGTAATATTTAGCCATACCTATCCATAATATACATGAGCTGGCAATTATTAAACAGGTAGTGGAGTGATACTTACACACTGCTGGGACCTCCCCTGTTCTCCAAGCCTCTTGGATCCACTGATCCAAGAGATCCCCCTTTTGCCGCTTCAGGTCAGCATAGTGATGCCTGACCTGCTCACCGGTTTGGGGTATGCCAGTGGCACTGGTGAGGTCATGGGTGAGATGGTCCCAGGCTTCCACTTTATATTGGGAACCCTGGTACTGGCCCTGCAGCAGTCTCTGCTCATGGTCTTTCACAAGGAGCCCTGCCATGACACTGGACTCCTGGATGCCCCAGCATTGTGACCGAAAGCGCACACCGTCTCACATTCCAGACATAGTGCCTACAAGGGGAAGCTACAACCAGTTATGAGATGTATTTCCACCTGTTGGGTTTAAATAGGGCTGATTTCCCACACTTTGCCATGATTGGACGGTTTTGAAAAGGCTAAGCTATGGGCAAACCTGCTTACCTAAGGTTAGCATTGCTCAAAGGGGTATACCAATGGGCAAATTGAGTTAGCTGGCCTACATATTGCTTATGCCTATGTGCACCTACGGGTAATGTTTAGCATTGCTTAATTTTTAATTTGCATACTATTTGCCTTTTGGCATTGATTTATTATTCATTACATGTTATATATGTGTTTGGTATCCTTGATTCATGTGTACGTACACTGTATGGGGTCCTTGTGTTTACTGGCAGATATCAGCACTTTATTACAATGACACCTCACATCTGGCCTTAATGCAGTACTCCAGTTCACATATTTATGTTATATAGTAAGTTATACAACATAAGACTGTATATATATTCCTTTCACATGTTCAGTTTGAAATTCGTATAGTGAGGATCTGTTTGGTGATACCTCAATTTTATGTACTGCTGTGTTGGCTTAGTGGTTAACTGCTGTGACTGTAGTGCACAGGGTCCTGGGTTCAAGACCTGCAAAGGCCGTTTATTATGTTTCTGGCCAGGACAGCAGCTGTTGCATACAGAGTGATTAAGGCACTTTTAAGCGGGTTTGCATGAGGGTAAGCTATTCTAACCTCCAGTTAAATAATGCTTACAGAGAGTTAGCTTCAATATTGTTTAACCTGTGTGCTCATTGCTTACCCCTGCGTAAACAAGCTTAAACTTGCTTCTTCATCTTTCAGCTTTTCCCGGTTAGGGGTTGCCACAGTGGATCACCTGTCCACTCATGATTGGCAGTGGAGTTTTACAGTGTCAAGTTGCCAGCCTGGTGCCCAACCTTCCACAGAAGGCACACACTCACACCTAGGGCCAGTTTAAAATGTTCAATCCACCTACAGCATGTCTTTGGGATGTGGGAGGAAACCGGAGCACATGCTGGAAACCCACGCGACCACAGGGAGGACATGCAGACTCCGCACAGAAGGCACCCCAGCCGAGAAATGGACCGGAGAACCTCTTCCTGTGAGGTGGCAACGCTAACCTCTGCACCACCGTGGCCGCCCAGGCTTAAACTCATTTACTAGAGCTTAAATATGCTTACTCCCACTTACTACTGCTTAGTAATGCTTACACTTGCTTACTAGTGCTTACCCCGCTTACCACTGCACTAATTTAGACAGTAATGTCTAATGGTTCTTGGGAAGGTGGTGGATTTGGAAACTGTATGGAGTTATCATTCATTACACATTTTACCTTCCATTCGTATCCCTGATTCCTGTTTACATATACTGTATGGGGCATGTGTGATTATCTGTGGACTTTGCAACATTATGACACTGACACCTCACATCTGCATTTAATGCAGTATTCCAGTTCACAAACATATGTTATTTAGTAGGTTATGCAACCAAAAATATTGGTCATAAAGTGATTTGACATGGAAAATGGAACGTACTGGAGTGGGACTTGAACCAGGAATGACTGATCGTAAGGTGAAAGCTCTGTTCTCTACACAATTGCTGTACTGCTTCATTTGCATATATCTTGCTTTTTATCCTCTTGTGCCATTTAAGCTGCATTAACCTTAGCTAAGTGATGGGCAAACCCGTGCACCTATGGTTTAATTTAATCTGTTTCATAAAAAAAATAATAAATCTTTATATTTGTTGTTTTAACTATTGCTCTTGTACACGTGGGGGGATGTTGCTGGGGGTATGCGTACACCTATGAGCGGTCTAGCTCATTCTTTTATGACTAGTCTGCTGTTCTTCATTGCAGGTGGTGTATATTCTGATTGCTCTGCTCTCAGACACGCCCCCTGCACTCTTACACACTCCATGTAAGATTAGGAGCTCAGGCAACGCGCCTTCATTAATATGCATGGCCTGCTGCCATCCTGCTCCTAAACGTCTGCTTCCATGCAGGACTAAGCTAGTCTTGCACGGAAGGATAGTGAATCCGGGGGATAGTTTTACAGTTCAAATGTTTTTATCTAAGGATGTGTTAAATGTAAACAGCTGAGCAAAAAATAGTCTTCATAAAGGTCACTTCCACAAGACTGTGTCTTAAACTGCATTTTTTAGCCACAATAAACATAATATTAACCGTTGCAATGTTTTACAAACAATGCATAATATTACAGTAACCGCTGAAGCTACTCACATACTGGAAGGAAATATTGTTCATTTGGCTGCAACTTTCATGTGAAGCCAAGCAGTTCTGTCTCCCTTGATTGGTTGTTGATATATTTAGAAAAATATGATCATTATGATACTAAATATAAAATGTTTAATATCTCTGTAGCTACACTACAATGAGGACAAGTTTCATTCATCTTGAAATCTTTCAGCATCTTGCGTGTACATACCTCTCAACCTCTTAGTGCAAGAAGTCTAGATAGAACCTGACAAAATGGGGGTCAAAGGCCCAAAAATAGGAACAGATTTTAAATGTTGCTCACACAAACTTGGAAAGTTGCTACAGTAAAAGGGTTTGTGGTAACATACATTTTCTGAAGGATTTGAAGTCTGAAACTCAAATGCATGTCATTATTTAGTGATGTCAATCCTCAGATCATCTCAGTGAAATGCCAGAAAACCACAAATTTTATGAGGAATAGACCAAAAATATGAGGCAAAAAATCTGAACAGTTGAGAGGTATCTGTATGTACTGTTTTTCGTGGATTAGTAATGCATAGATAAACAGACAATATCAGACTATAGGCAACACCTGGATAATTGTAGAGATTTTTTTTTAAATTTTTTATTCAAATTTATTATTTTATTTATTTTACATTTGTTTACTGGGATGGTCCAACTGAATGTAGGTCCTTTTTCAGTGGAGGCCCGGGGAGAAAAGCTCCACATAAACAATTACATAGACAGTAATCAATGTTTAAATAGACAGTAGAAAAAGAATAACAGTGTAACATAACCTTACAGTCGTGACTTGACATTGGTTCCTTGGGATATTAATGCATTGTACAGTAATCACCTGGTTTGCAACATTCACAGCAATAAAGCACTGACAAGTAAATACATTAAATCAGTGATGACAAATACTCTAGTGAACAGATAGTTTAGCATAAGGCTTTACATTGTAAAATGTCTTGTGCAAGTTTTTGTCTTCAGTTTATACACAATGATAAATACACATAGTAGTGCAGTGCTGATAAAGAGTTACTGTTTGGTATGTGGTCTAACAATATCTGATGTAACTAGATCTATTTCTTCTAACAAGTCCTGGTGTTGCACTTCAGCATCTGCCAGTCAGTAATCTGATGGAGTGAAACAGCTGAGTAGAATTGTAGGAGATGTTGGAGTAAAGTGGAATGGAATGGAGGGGGACTGGTGGATATTATAGGTCAAGTAGTACATTGAGAGAGGGGGAGTGTTTGCATTGATCTGGGCTGTTTCAATTGCAGAGCCAAGAGTTTGTTAAATGGGTTTTTAAGGACCTTTTAAATTCATATGTGGAGGACATGGCTGTGATGAAAGGGGGAAATTTATACCACTGCTTGGCTACTGTGTTAGAATAGAGAGATGAGCCAGCGGTATTATCTTTAGATACTTTGAGTAGTAGTTTGTTGTTTGAGTAGAGAGTTCTGGTAGATGAGTAAGGTGTTATCAGGTCTTGAAGTGAAGGGGGTTTTGTGGATGATGTATAATCTTATGTGACAGGAGTAGTTGATTATATAGAAGCAGGTGCGGAAGTTCCAACCATTTGAGCTGTTTTAGTGCTACACAATGGTGGGATCTGTAGGAGTAGTTGGTGATGAATTTGGCAATTTTATTATAGCAGGATTGTAGTTTGGTTAATTTTGATTTTCTAAGATTGGTGGGGACTGGGGAGGCATATAATAGTGTAGCGATAAGATGTGTATGGGCAATTGTGGCTCTAGTAGTGTTTGTTAGGAACTGTTTGTTCCTATATAAGATACCTAGTTTTTTATGGACCTTCTTTATGGTGAGAGAGATATGGGTGTCAAACCTCATGTTACAGTCAATCACAAACCCAAGTAGCTTAGTATGGGTGACAGCAGATATTATAGTTTTGTTGTGGGAGTGGATGTTAAAAGAGAGGTTGGGAATGTTGTGTTGTGTGGGTCAGAAGATGAAAAGTTTTGTTTTGTTTGGGTTAAGTATTAGCTGGTGGTCTGTTAGCCATGATTCGACAGAGAGAAAGGATTGTTGAGCTTGTTTATGTAGTTCCTATGGGGAGGAGGAGGCACAGATTAATGCTGAGTCATCTACGTACTGGATGACTGTGGAGTGGAAAGTAGAGATGTAGAGGTTATTGGTGAAAATTGTGAACAACAGATGTCCAAGAATAGAGCCCTGTGGAACTCCTACTGTTACTGGGAACAGGGGTGCTAGCTGTTGGCCCCACTTTACTGCTTGCTGTTTCCCTGTTAGATAATTCTGAAACCATGTTAGAGTGGCCTGGCTGAGATTAAATTCTGATGGAGCATTTAATAGCTTGTTATGATTGACCATATCAAAGGCCTTGGAAAGGTCTAGGAAGGTAGCTGAAATATATTTACCATTATTTCTATAGCTGTTAATTATGTGAGTGAATGATATGAGGGCTGTGGTTGTGTTATGGTGTGGTCTGAACCCATGTTGAGTGCTGGTCAGCAGATTCTGTCACTTGAGGTGTTCCATAACTTGCAAGTGAATACACCTTTCTAGTATTTTTGAGACAGTATAGCTATGGGTCTGTATTTTGTTAGATCAACTGTGTTGCCTCCTTTATGAAGGAGAATAATATGTGGTATCTTCCAGAGGTCTGGGAATATTTATTCAGAGATGGAGCAGCTGATAAGGATTGTGACTGGGTAAGCTACTGCATCAGCAGCAATTTTTTTTAAATTTGGTTGGGAATTTGTCTGCAGCCAGAGTGGTTCATTTAATCTTTTTGAGTAATTTCTTAATCAGGTTAATAGACACTGGTTGAAGGGTGAAGCTATCTTCATTAGTATGGGGTTTATGCTCTAAATTGGGGACAGGAGATGTTTGAGAATTTGCTAGTGTTAGTATGGATTTGGTGAAAAATATATTAAACTGGGTTTTAATACTAGTTGAGGTGTCTGTAGTGGTGGGGGAGGGGGTTTGGACTTACCTGGGTGGATGACATTATTGATAGCTGTCCAAAATAATCTAGGGTTATGCTGGTGTTTTATTTGGATGTTATGGTAGTAGTTTATTTGGTCTGCTTTGATCATTTTTTTGCTTTGGTATGTTTGTTTTGATTGTATTGTTTTTTTCTTTCTTCCATTTAGACCAGGCTTTATCTCTTGCAAGAAGCAAAAATATGGTTTCCTTGGTCATTCAGGGTGCAAAGTTAGATTTGATTTTAATGTTCTGGGGGGGGGGGGCATGGGTGTTTAGTATGTTTAGGAATGTGGAGTTAAAGTATTTAGTGGCTTTGTTTAGATTTAGCTGCTTGATTGGTTTCCAGTTGCAGGCTTTAACACAGTTGTTCTTCTTCTTTCGGCTTTTCCTGGTTAGGGGTCGCCACAGTGGATCACCTGTCCACTCATGATTGGCAGTGGAGTTTTATGGTGTTGAGTTGCCAGCCCAGTGCCCAACCATCCACAGAAGGCACACACATGCACACACACACCTAGGGCCAATTTAGAGAGTCCAATCCCCCTACAGCATGTCTTTGGGAGGAAACCAGAGCACCTGGAGGAAACCCACGCGACCATAGGGAGGACATGCAGACTCCACACAGAAGGCTCCCCAGCCAAGGATTGAACCGGAGAACCTCTTGCCGTGAGGCAGCAATGCTAACCGCTGCACCACCACAGCTGCCCGCAGGCTTTAACACAGTAATGCAACATAATAACATTCAAAAGGAGAAAACCGCAAAAAAATAAATAAATAAGACTATTTACAATATTGTTTACTTAAAAACAAATTGATTCTAGAGAAATTTCTCTTAAGGTATTACTATGGTTTAATGAATTAAGGGTAAGGCCTCTCTTCTATTGCTGTCTAAGGGTGGGATCTTGACCTACAATAAATTGACAAGTAATGGAAGGACACTGATCTAAATTCAGACATTTAAAATGTGGGGTACTTAACATGAGGCTAAGTTCATTTTCTATGTATGACACCCCCATCATTTTCAGCAGAAAAAAACAGTGACACTCCTTCAGGATAAAGAAGCAAGCAAAATAATAACTTCTGATTAAAGTAATCAAAAATAACTGAGTGTTATTTGAATAGCTTGGAGCAATTAGGGGAACGGCATATTCAAGTCTATGGAATACGATATTTTTGCCTATTGAGCTTCTCACCTTTGGGGTAAGTAGCTTAATTGTTTTGTACACAAATTTTAATTAAATCAAATCATTCCTACTAGTTCAGTATGCAGTAAAGAGACAGTAGAGTTAGGTAAGATCCAAAATATCTTTGTGAGCTTACTAATTTATCTTTAAGATGACGGGATCACAAACTATGAGTAAACTGAAGGGAAATTAGACAGTCTTTGTCATGATGCAAAGATAATGAAGATGGTTTTATCAATGCTGATTTTCAGTTTTAAGATATAAGTCCAAAGCCAATCATCAGAGAGATTCTGCTGAAGTGCATTCAGCAATCCTGAAAAATTGTTCCTCTGTCTAAAAATAATTAAATCATTAGCATAGAACATTGTGCTGAGGCCTCTGATGTTAAGGTTGACACCACAGCTAAAGACAGAAAAAAAAAAACAGTAAAGCCTCAAGTACATCTATGAGACATAATACAGTTGCAGGACTCAACATCCAAGTGAGTCTTGCTACTAACAACTTGAAAATTTACATCTTATATTTAAAAAATCAGGATTCAGAGCTGAGACCAAATCACATGTGACTGATCTGTCAAGAATATATTATGGTCAGTTTATCCAAGGAACGTTTTCAGTCAATAAAGATGACACAAGAGAAAAGCCCCTATTCCTTATATAGCATATGCAGTATAATATAAATAAGAGGGTGCTAAAGCCATACCTGAAACTATGCTGTGCATTGCATAAGACCATGGATTTCAGTATAATCAAGGGCCTATTGAAATACTGATCTTCATAAAACTGGTATATAAAATAATGAATAAAAACAAAGAAAGGGCATAGCAATGATAGCACAGCTAATTCTGCATGCATATTTAAGTGAAATAATTTGTATTCATCTTTTGTTATTCCTGGAGTTTTCTTATGCACAGTGACAATTCTTGTAGATTTGTTCAATATGTTATGTTCTGACATGATGATAGATGAGTTTCTCTTTTATTTCTCTTGGGGCAGTAGTGTGTGTGCACGCGCATGTACGCGAGCAAGCACACACAAGCTGCTAGTAAGTATAATACAAGCACCATGAGAACTATGAAGACGTAGCAAGGGAATGATTTTCAGGACACTTTCTTTGCAGAATTTAGGTTAGCTGGTAGTACTATCCTGTTTAGTTCTTGAAGCAGAACATCTGTGCTTTAGAAATATTTTCCCACTTCATTGGCAAGACATCCCATGTGACATCCCCCTTTTAACTGATTTCTGACTTGGGAATACACGTATCAGGTCCTCTCAAGAGAATGGATCCAGCAGAACAGGACTGAGCACAGCTTACCACACATGCAAAACTATGCAAGTATCAGCTGTGAATGCAAGGACCCTAGCAAAGCCTCATTTAGCTTAAATTAGGATTTAACTAGCTACAAAAGTTTTATCCCTTTACTTACTTTAGATTATAGTTGCATACAAAGTATAGTTTACATTTAAAAGCACTCTTTGTGTATAGTATTATACAATTGACATTTTATATGAATTTCAATTTTTCTTTACAGCTAAACCTGGATATTTTCTCAAAGATGTTACATACTAACACTCATTACTGCAAAGTACATTTTTGGCAACCACAATAATTTGTCTCACTTTGTTTGGGAGAAAACTTTAGAAATTAACTGAAATATTCAGCATCCATATCTCAGATATTAACAAGTACCAAGTAGTAATGATAGGTCAGCTGATACAGAAAGTAATTTACACAGTTTGCACAAGTAAAATGCACTTGTCCAGTGATATCTTTCCCTTCATTTACCAGTGATTGCTGTATAGCCCGCACAACTGATGTACAAAACTACTGAGGCTTGTAATGGCATTGGATTGCAGATAATCAGAGTAAAAAGTCTGATGTGCAGTGGTACATGATCCACTATACAAATTTACAAGTTTACTATAGAAATCTGGAAACTGCATGGATCGACCGGTCACATGGTCGACCTGAAATCCTGAATCCGGAATAGTGGAATTCCGGCCAGGTAGAAAATGAGTACATCGACACCCGTAGTTCTATGTATTTGACATAGCAGGAGGTGACGTCAGTCACCCATGCTGTGCACCTTCACGTACCGTGAAATTCCATAGTCAACGGTATGTGTATTTCACTATTTTGCAGGAAGGGCAAGCCCCCCACACCCCCTAAAACTTATATATACCAACTCGAGATCGCACTACAGTGAAGAAATGGGCTAATTTCCGTGTTCCTCACTGAACCACGATCTCGGTGCACAATGCCAGTCAGATACTCGGACTACACTACCAATTTGCTGTAGTGTAGTTGATGTAGTTTGAGTCGGCATTCTGCCCATTTGAAAACTGCCTTTCGACCACAGCAAGGTCGACAGCAGTGACTTTGTATATTTAATTGTAAACCAACATTACAAGGACAGAGCATTTTAATTGTATTATTGAATAACTAATTTCACAACTTGTTTTCCATTTCTGATTTCATTGAGCTTAAGGTCACTTGCTCAAATCATCTGAGCTAAATTCATAGTTTCTTAAGTACAATAACTTGAGGGGGCAATTGATTATTTTTGTTTGCTCTTTTGTTTTGCTTTCTCTACAGCTGACCAACACTGTAATACCTGCATGCTGTACTTAGTCCTGGTTGGTACACCTCAGAGAAAGTGTGAGACAGGTGTTAGATTGCCTGTCACACTGTCTCTAACATGTAATACTCTTGAATGGCGAATAACAAAGTAAAGGAGTGTGAGGGTGAAGTTCCCTACATGAGAGGTGCACAGGGGGCTAGCACTCCTGGAGAAAAAGCACTTTGTATTTGCATGACATATACTTGTAGAATGATACGCTTGATTACATGCATTATGAGACCATATGAATTCAAGCTCTCATTTATGAGTTACTTGGCCCAAACTGAAGTGATATGAACTAATACCAGTCAAGACGATGTAGTGGATGTAGTGATAACCATTTAAGATGTCTAATATGTTACAGTGAGGCTTTATACACATGGATGTAGTGATTACCATTTACAATATCTGATATGATACAGTGAAGCTTTATACACACAATGCCATCAAGCAGAATTCCATCTAACAGCATTTCTTATGAGGACCTACAACATTTGCCCCTCCTATGTGAAGAGCTCTTCTCTTATACTCTCGAGTACATATGATCTCAGAGATTCTGCCATATCACAACAGAGAAACATGCATCAGTGCTATATACTTACCTACATTAGTAATAGTTGTAATGAACTGCCAAAGAACCATAAACAGAATTTATACAGAGCTGTGACATAGGCAGCCTTATACTAGCCATAGTGTTTACATGAATAGTGTGTGGTAATGGCTTGGTCAGTTCAATATCTATATTAGGCTTTGTTTAAAAATCTTGTTTTGTGTGCTTAGTCTGTATATTGCTGTATATAAATGTATCCAATGACTAAACCCATCTAGCAGGATACAGACTAAATGTCATCAGCAGAAGAAACAATGTTCTTTTCAGCACTGAGCAGGATGTATATGAGGAACCATGTATAACTGTATCTCCTATAACTCTTGAGATGGGCAGATTAATTCTTTCTAACAGTTCATTTTAAAATGATGGCACTATATAATTTTCTCTTATAGTTTCCTTCCATATTGCTTCAGACCAGCATCTATGCAAATCAACATTCAGCAGTGACAAATAATAATTAGATTAAGCAACTGTAATGTCCCTTTTGAATGTCGCCCAACTGATCATCAGCTGCTCAGCTCCACCATTTTACCTTGACTGTCCCTAGTACTATCCAATGGGTCAGCATCAGTGCCAATGGCAGGTTAGGAAAGGGAAGTGGAATGGAGCAGCTAGGAATGTGATATACACTATCTTGTGGGGCCGAGGATTTTTTTTTCTATACCTTAACTGGGAAGAGATATTGAAATCACTTCACTGCTGACATGATTATGGCAGTATCCAAATTGCTGGGGATTTTTCATATCACATACAGAAACCACTCCCTCTCTACTGAAGTGGGCGGGTCACAAAGTATCTGCATTCAATTCCCCACCCAGCTCTTCCAGCCGCCGATCTGCTAGTCAAACTCAGGTCATCATAATCATAGTTAGGGCTCCGTACTTCTGTACCAGTAGGCCAGAGTACTGCGACATCTACTTGGTTTGAAAATGTCTAGCTGATATGAGTATTTGTTTTCATTGATTTAATGTGCATTTTTTATTTTATTATTCTTTATTTTTTGGTTTAGGTATCTGTGATGCTCTTTGTAATCTGAAATGCATTAAAGTACTATAGCTCCACATTTTACTAACAGTTTAGAAGTTTTTCTTTATTTGACCTCAACCAAGTGTTATTTTAGAACTACACTTCATGAAGTAGTTCTGCCTGTTAGAGCTGTGATCTCATTGTATTATCATCATTGTGAAACAAAGTGCATACTGGAAATATGTTTTCCTATACAAAAATTATAAGCTATTTAGCATGTGTGTCTGCATAAACAGAACTGCTGCTATAGTACTGACTGCATTCAATAAAAAATATTGCTGTCAATCAAACTCCAGTTCAAAAAAACAATCATCCCTGGTTTGGCACCTATGTCTCTAATGGACACAGATAACCTGCAAATGGTTCATCTCCCAGGTCCATGCTTACACTTATCAAGGGTATCGGAACTTGTCAGAGATTTGGGATGCATGGCTTGGCTTAAAAAGGCTGTTGTGGTCATTAGCCTAGTAAACAC
This sequence comes from Protopterus annectens, assembly GCF_019279795.1. Taxonomy (NCBI): domain Eukaryota; kingdom Metazoa; phylum Chordata; order Ceratodontiformes; family Protopteridae; genus Protopterus; species Protopterus annectens. The sequence continues at coordinate 1,212,623,708 of NC_056725.1, forward strand.
TTAAAACTATGACCCTATGGCTAACTGTAATGAAAATACCAGTGCATTAGATTTAATTACAACAAGCTCTAGTTACAACTTACACAGCTGGCCAAAGCTTGATTTTGTTTTGTTATAAGTCTGAAAAGTGACAAACACAGAATTAGATAAACAATGCAGGTAATCCACTCAGAGCTCAGAAAACAGCAATGGATACTGTTTGAAAGTGACTAAAGCACAAAATTAGAAGAGCAATTCTGATAATCCACTTAAGAGCTCAGAAAAATAATAATATATACTACAAAACCCAAATTAATTTATAGCTGTAACTTCAGATTCAGAAGAGCCTACTCAGAAATGATTTAAACATGTACGCACAGCACAGAAACCACGTACAAAGCCTTACTGACTCTAAAACACTGTAGCTATAAAAATGCCTTATATTAATAGCTTTAACTTCAGAATTATAACAAACTACAAACATGAGCTACACAAAACTGATTTGAATGATAAGTGCAGTTTTTAATGTACTTCCCCAAATGCAAAATGTTGTCCAAATGCTTTGTTTCCAAATTTCTGGTCCTCCAAGAGTCCAAAGACTAAGATGTGAAATGCCAGGGACTGGGTTTAATTACCACAAGCTCTAGTAACAACTTACACAGCAATAGAATTTTGTTTTCTGATTTAGAAAGCTCATGGCAGGTTTAGTGTAACATTAAATATATGTATATATGTATGTGCATGTATGTATGTATATATATATATATATATATATATATATATATATATATATATATATATGTATATGGAACCCAGACACTTGCACAAATTTAACTTTCACCGAAAGTCAAATTCACGCTCACACATACCCGAAATTGCTGTTCATCAAAGCAGCAATTTCAGGTATGTGTGAGTGGTGTGCCAGTCGCACTGCGGTGCAAGTAAGGGAATATTCCTTTACTCCACTGTAGTGCGACCTGGGAGTGAGAATATTTAAGTGGGGGGGGTGCCCCCTGCAAAAATATTTAATTAGTGTTTTTTTTTTTGTTTGTTTTTTCACAGTTTAATGGAATCGCTTTTTTGATTAAACTGTGATCGGTATATATGGATTCGGACACTTGCTTTTTCGAGCAAGTGTCCTAGATCTATATATATATATATATATATATATATATATATATATATACACACACACACACACACACACACACACACACACACACACATGTATTTATTGGGAAAGTCTAGCTGAGCCAAAAGTCTTCTTTCAGTGGGGCCTGAGGAGAAAAGCTCCAAGCAGCTACATGATAAAAAACATTTTGCTCTCATTAAGGATAGTTTGCAGGAAAAAGAAGTACAATTAGTTTACAGAATGCAAATATATCAATGCAAATATATCAGTTCTTAAGAAAAAAAATGAAAAATATTTACAGCAGAATTACAACAAATGTGTTGCAGTATATAAGACACTATCTATACCAAATTTATGAAATATAAAATATATAATTTACTACGGTATTCCAGAGTCGGAAATTTTTGCTATATAACCTTGATCATTGTGTTCTGATATGAGGGAATAGAAACTAATAAGAGAGACTATGTATTCAGTACAGGACAGAGTAGTAATGGAGAGCCTAGAAGTATTTATTAGGAATGTACTTTGAGAAAGAAAGTCGCTTATCTGGAAGGTGAAAAACAAGGGCAGAATCAAGAGTCTAGAGTGTAAGATGTTAAAGTGAACTTGAACGTGTGTAAGTTATTTATGAGTCTAAGAGTGCAGGGAACTATATGAAAGAGCTCAGACATGTGGTTTGAATATAAAGAATAAGAGTTATTTCATTTCTGCATACAGATGAGATATTTTTCTTTAGAACGGAGGTATCTAGCAGATGAGTACCACTATAGGCTAGGGGCTATAGATGGCCACTTGTATGGTTGGCAGAGAAAGTTTTGGTCAGCTTTTAACTGCATTATGGTTAAGTTAGTTGGGGAATTCTATCCAGTTGCTTATTCTTAGGGCTAAACAGTAGTGAGGTCTGTTTTGGAGATTAGCTGCAAAACTAGCTATTTGCTGTGTTCTTCTAGTTTTGCAATTAGTGCTATCAGGGTATGTAAAAATGCATACAGTATACCTGGCAAAAGGTAGGCAGATGCTGTGATTTTAGAGAGATAATCTGATAAACAGGGTTTAGCATTGTATGACATCCAAGTTAAGTCTCTCGTGTTTTTGATAATCAGTTGAATATGAAGATTACATTTCAAATTTCTATCTATAGTGATGGATAGGAGTTTTATATGGGTGGTTGTGTCTATGTTGGTGTTATCTGATGAAGACAATTTACACTTGCTGGATGTATCTGAGTTTGCTTTTGGAGCAAATATCATTAGTTTGTTCTTTTCTGGATTTAATAGGAGGGGTTATTGTTCTAGCCAAGTTTCTATAAAGGAAAATGAATGCTGAATTATAGCTTATAATTCATGGCTGTAGCTGTAATGGAAATTATGAATGAAACATCAGCATATTGTATACAGATGTGCTGGCAATGATTAAAATGATTAAATCATTTAAACAGTGTAGGGCCTAAGATTGATCCTTGGGTATTCCTACAGTTATGGGCTGAAAAACTAAATTTGCATTTTGCCATAGTAAACTTTGAGGCCTATTGTTAAGGTACCTCTGAAACCAACAGTTAGCAGTGCCTAAGAGGCCAAGGTGTAGGAGTCTACATAGTAGTTCAGAAAGGTAGATGGTATTAAATACTTTAGACGGATACAAATCACAGACACAATTAGTTTTCCTTAATTTCTGTTTTGGTATGACTGTAACTGTGCTATGATTTGGAAAATGTGATGGTAAAAGTAAGTTATGTTTATGCATGTATTGGATTAGCTAGGAACTGAAACATTTATCCATAATCTTAGGAAAAGGAGAGGCTATAGTAATAGGTCTACAGTCGGATAGTTATGTGGAGTTACTACATTTGTGTAATGGTAATATCCAGGATTGTTTTTGTATGACAATAAATTATCCCAAATCCTTTGGAACATGATTGTTATACTGACATCTGTGAATGTTGGAAGAAAGTCGAAATACTGGGTGGAGCAATACAGAAAAAATCCCCAACCAACATCATGATTTTATATGGGAATGCACCACTCACTGTTTCCATGTTTGAGCTAACAAATGTATAGCAGACAAGAAGGGAATCATAAAGTACCCAAGGTCACTGGAGAGGAACAATAGCTAAAATTGGTTTTCTTTCACAATTTCGAGTGAAGGTTCAGCGACCATGGGATGTCCATTATGGTTGGCTGAATCCCATGTTGCCTAACCTTCATTTGTGTGAATCCTGGTTCAGTGGATGCACAGTGCATTCACACATATGAGGTCAATCTTATAACTAGAGATCATGGTATAGTGAGGATCAGGAAATTTATCCTTTTCCCCACTGTACTGCGATCTCAGAGTTGGAATATATAATTTGCAGTGGGTATGGGAGGGTACTCCCCTGCAAAATTGTTGTGTCAGGTGATGTGCAGTGTTGGACTGCAGTCTACGGATGTCAAGAAAGGTTGAATTTGCAATAGGAAATGTGTTTGTGACATTCTGACCTTCTCAAAATTCAAATTCGAAGTTTTTAGTCGACCTGTAAGGTATGAATTTATTTTGACTGTCGACTATATGATAGTAAACCGCTAAAATTATACAGTAGGAACAGCTGTCTTAAACAAAAGGATACTATTGTAAATTTAATACTAGAGGAAAAATACTGAGTTATCATGAAGGAAAATTGTTTATGAAATATCATACAAATATACAGAATTTTTAAGCTTTGTTCAAGGTTGTTTGAAGAGCAGGGACCATGATCACAATGCAATAGAAAAGCAGGGTTATTATTATATAATGCATTATTGTGCTGTAAAATAATGGACAAAGAAAATGAGAAAATAGAGAAAAATAGAAAAAAGTGGTAAATTACACAAAAAAAGAATAGAGGTTTTTATTCATTTGGTAGCAGAAATACTTGATTGGCAGAGTAAATATGAGAAGGTGTTACAAAAGGAATTCCTATAGGCTGATACACTGGTGGGAGAAAGCATGTTAAATAGAGACACTGAAACTGCAGCACAATTTTGCTTCTGCATAGATCAAGCATACTGCAACACGCAGCTTGTAGGCAATTTGCAGAAATAAAATTGGCAGAAAAATTGACAGTAATAAATAAACACCAACAGCCTTCCTAAAATGAGGTAGAAGGTAGGTGTAACACCACCACCACCAGAAAGAGAAGCAAAGATGCCTCATTATTAGAAGGATGTCTGCAGCTGTAACATGCTTTACAAAGGTTACTCACTAGCAGATGAATACCACTAATAACCTGCACTCCACAGAAATGATCACAATGTTACCTGAGTGTACTGTTCTGCGGCCATCAAGCAGAGAGCTTACAACATGGCACGTATTCCATCCAGAGACACATATGACTTGTGGGATGAGCTACAGTACATATGGGCTGATTTAGTATGTGATATTTGTTGAATCCTACCCTGACAACCACATTCATGACAGATGTATCTATGATACATATGACTATATGTATGCATGCCGCTATAGTTCCAACTGTATGTCTGATCTGCATGCTGTAGATACAACGTTTTGACAGTAATATAGGCCTTTGGTTGCATATATATATATATATATATATATATATATATATATATATATATATATATATATAGGGGGTTAGTATTTGGATGGAGGAACTTTGTGAGATTTTGGCCTGCGCATTAGCTTTAATAATACAGCTCCATAAACCATCACTGCAATTACCAGCTTTTGTTTGGCATGACTCCCATCCTGTGATATATCTTTCCAACCTGCTTGCCTGCCTCAGACTTTATTTGCTTTTTCTCAATGTGGGTCTTTTCATAGGTTCATAGGTGTGTACTAGGCTAATGGCCCTGGAGCCTATACAAACCTAGCCCATAGGATTACCCTGACATTGTGCCACCCGACCTTAGTTCCCAGTACCTCTGTCAAGTAGAGCCACTGGAGTGATCCCCGGGGTGAATGGGTGAATTTTCTATTTCCCATCCACTCATCAAGGTTTCTCTTGAAGAGGGCCAGTGAGGTGCTTTGTTTGACATGTATGGGAAGTCTATTCCATAGCAAGGGCAGTCTCTGGGTTATGAACCTGTCCCTCCAGCATGTTCTGTTGATTGTGGTAATGAGGCTGAGGTCACTGGAGTGTGTGGTGCAGAGGGATTGGGATTTCTTTAGCTGTAGTATTTCTAACAGAGCTGGAACAGACGTGGCTTTGTATGTTAAGCAGAGAACGCCTCTAAGTAGATGATATGAGACAGAGAATAGTTGGAGTGTTTTGAGTCTGTCTATATAGGACAAGTGTTTAAGGTCTAGGATCCTCTTTGTGAGGTACTTTTGCGGCCTCTCCAGTTGTTGCAGGTGTCTAGTGAGGTACATGCCAAATGGGGAATTGTACTTGATGACTGGCCTAATGAGGGAAGAGTAGAGGGAGACAATGACCTCTTTCTTTCTGGATGCAAAACCCTTAGTAATGAGATGTGCCACATAGAAGGACTTTCTTACCACAATGGCAATGTGGTGGTCAAAAGAGAGGCTGCTGTCAACCTGTGTTCCCAGATCTCTTATAACACCTTCTGTGCTCAGTGGACTACCATTCATGTGGTAATTCATGGGAACTGAGTTTTTCCCAAAGGGGATGACGACACATTGTTTGGCATTCAGCTTAAAGCCATTGTTCTGACACCAGTCTTTGGTCTCAGTGAGGCCTTTCTGTAGGATGTAAACATCACTTGGGGAGTTAATAATAGCTCCCAACTTGCAATTGTCTCGAACTTTGTCAGCCAGAGACCCTTTGTGTTGGCCTGGACTTCAGAGAAGTAGATACCAAACAGGAGATGACCCAGGACCAAACCCTGTGGGACTCCACTTGTGACTGGTCAGCAGTCTGACTTGAAGTCCATAACTTTCACACTGTGGGTTCTGTCTGTGAGCCAGTTTGCAACCCACCTAGTGATATAGGGGTTGATGCCTAGCTTAGTGAGTTTTTCTATGATTCCTGATTGGGGAATGGTATCAAACACCTTGGCCAGATCAAGGTAGGCTGTATGAACCACCTTGCCTTCATCCACAGCTCTGGTGACTGACTGAAAGAAGCCGACCAAGTTGAGCAGACATGATCTACCCTTCACAAAACCAAACTGTGTGGGATCCAGAGTTTGGAGATTCCCTATATCCTTGTTTATTAGGTCCATTATGATGCATTCCATAGCTTTGCATATCATACTCGTCAGGCTAATGGGGTGATAGTTCCCAGGGCCTGTAGCCACTCCTCCTTTGTGGAGAGGATGACTGTAGCAGTGTGCCATTTGGTATGGACAAAGTCTGAGGTGAGGCTGTGATTGAACAGGGCACACAAGGTGAGGTGTCAGTTCACTCTGTAGTTCATGAGAACACAGCCAGGGATATTGTCAGGTCCCATGAAAACTGTATTCTTGGCCTTGGACAGTGCTGTTTTAACCTGTGCAACAGTAATACTGGGTGCCTGACAATCTACTGGTATTGTGATTGGTCCTTTGGGGGGGAGAGGGGTTAAAGTTGGCACTGAATCTGTCAGCCAGTATATTGGCAATATCTGTCAGCTCGGTATAAGAGGTACCATTGTGCAGTAGCTCAGAGCAAATCTGGGTATTGCCATGGAGATTATTTACATAACTATAGTAGGCGTTGTGGTTGTCTTTACTATCTGCTGCAATTCTGTTTTCATAGCTAGCTTTAGAGGATTTGATGAGGGATCTCAACTTTTTGTTGAGGCTGATAAAGGAGTTTTTCCAATCTTGGGACTTCACCTTATTTCACATCAGTTTCCTCCTTCTGTTGTAGAGTTTGTTTATGGCAGGGGACCACCAGATTAGCTTCCTTTTTTTGGAGGAGAGCATCTTGGTTCTCTTGGGTATGGCGAGTTCCATGCATATGTGTACGTGTTTGTACAGTGCATTGGTGTATGATTCAGTGGTCATGCAACTATTCTCCATTTGCATGAGTGCCATGAAGTTAGCCACCTCTGTTTTTAGGAGCCCAAAGTTAGCTTTGGAGAGGTTTTTCGTGGTGGTTACCTTTGCGGGGGGGGGGGTGGATTTCCTGGGTGATTAGTTTGTGGTTGGATATAACCAGGGAGGATTTAACTACTGGTGTAGAGCAACGGTCGCCCATTTTAGTAATGACCAGGTCAGGGATGTTGCTTCCGCTAGTGTGGTTAAGAACGAGCTGGTCCAGGGCATTTGAATTAATGAATTCCAGGAAACGTTGGGCAAGTGCATTGGTACATGAGTAGTTTTACAGCTAATGGAGGGGAAGTTGAAGTCGCCCAGTATGAGAGTGTTTTTTCTCTAGTGTGCTTAGGAACATGGAGTGTGAGTCTTGAGACATTGTTTGGGACCTATAGCAAGCTACAACCTGAATCATTGTCTTACCCAATGTTAGCTGCACCTGAAGTATCTCTGATGTGTTATGTTTGGCTCCCCGTGTATCTGCTGGTGCATAAGTACTTACTCTATACTACTATGTCCTGCCATGTCCTGCCATGTGGCATTCTGTATCCTCCCTGCCACTGCCACTGCCCCTGTATCTGCCTGTCACCAAATGCAATCCTGTTTAGTGATCCTGTTGTGAAACCATTCTCCATGCCATTCCTGCTTCATGTCTTTCTGAATTTAAATTGCCTTCTCTGCAACTGTCTGTCAAAATAAAACGTGTAGTTAAAGCAAACTCTGCCAAAAAGTTATGTGACAAATGCAAAAGAAACAGTAGCAAGCAAGGTGGTACTCAAGGTAAATGGAAGCAAAATAAATAATATGGCAGCATTACAAGCAAAAATCTGCATGGCAAGGTAATATTCAAAGGAAACATAATAATTGCCAAAGAAAATCAGCATGCCTATATGCATATGACAAAATATATTCCTATTGAAATATGTTTTGGGTTGCATTTCATACTGCCTGTGTCTAGTTGTATGACTTAATTATCCTACCGATGTATTTATAACCCAAAATATTTTAGCAGAATGTGTATTACTTTCCTAATTGTACGGGGAGGTGGTCCATCTGTGATGCTGCCAAGCCATTTCTAGACACAGACTTGTACCTTTAGAAAGAGTTTCTAAACCCCTACATTCTTTACATATATATGTAAATATATCATTCCTTGCTCCAGCCAACCAAATTCCCAGTCATACCTCTCAACTTCATAGTGCAAGAAATCTGGACAACGCCTGACAAAATGGAAGGACAGAGGTCCAAAAATAGGGACCTATTTTAAGTGTTGCTGTTATTAATTTAGAAAGTTGCTAGAGTAACAGGGCTTGTTAAACATGCATTCTTGAAGGGTTTGAAGTCTGAAATTCAAATGTATGTCATTATTTAGTGACTTTAGTTCTCAGATCATCCCAATGATTTGCCATAAAACAACAAATTTTATGACGAACAGACCAAAAATATGAGCCAAAAATCTGGAATTCTGTGAAAATATGGACAGTTGAGAGGTGTGTTCTCAATCCATTTTTTTATAAAAGTACATCTGAAAGAATCTAATCCACATTGTCATATGAAGCTCATCTCAACTGTTCCACAGGCCTATCTAAATGCTTTAGTCGCATGAGCCACCTGTGGATAGTGGGAACTAAGTCTAGACTCTGCAGTAAGATAGTGAATTATGGGAAGGATTGGTAACAGCTTGAGGGATGTACTGAAGCTTGCAGTGGTTCTAGGTTATAAACTATATTACTTCCCATCTCCCATTTAAAACAAGACTTTAATCACTACTCTGAAAACGTTTGCAAGGATGAAAGAGGTCCTAATCTGGTTATTGTTGACTTGATTACATCTAAAAAGGATGGCTTTAGTGAGAAACAAAAAAATAGACAGAGCTGGTTACAGTGAAAGGGTCTAAAAGCATAAAAAAATTTAAGACCAAGTTGTGCGATGGGTCTGACCCCCACAAGTGTAGACATCTTCTCTGATGAAACATGGATAATTATCAATTTGTCATATTAGCAAGCCTTATTCTAGCCTGTGTTTAAGGAGATAAACTTTAAAACTAAACGACAAATGGGACGTAACAAAATAAGTTGTTATAAAGGTCACGTAAAGAATAATGTTCTGTAGTACTGAACTATATGTGGAAATCTGTCATTTGACTATTTTATTGCAGATTTTACTGGAGCCTGGAATAATCCATGATGTCTTGGTAGCAGGAAGCCATCTACAGCTACTGGAGCTCCTGAGCTTGTGTTCTCATTACCTAATCCAGGTATGTATTACTTTCCAGCACTGAAAGGTGTCTTGTTTTAATTAAAGAGGCATGCTGTATTACACCTCATTCTATTTTTGCTCTGCTTTGTTATGTGCATTTAAAAAATGATGCATATTTTTAATTTATGCACTGAATGCAATGTACTGTTTTAGACAGATTCTAGAGTTTAAGGTAATTATATTGTGATATTAATAACAGAAATTAACAGAAAGAAAATGTACTTTGAAAAAAAATGTAAACAATATAATTTAAGGTTGGTGATGAGTTTCTAAATATAAGTATTCGTATAGGAAATATGTTTAAATGCTTTCCAGATTGTTTCCATATTTGCTTTACTCTCAGCATTCAAGATTCTGTGTCTGCATAACCTTCCTTAATCTCAGTTTGTATGTTAAGGTTGCAGAGGTTGGAGTCCTACACACTTCCACAGCTGTGTAATTTTTCTGAAACACATAACTTTATATTCTCAAAGCAGTGAGTTACTTGAAACCACTTTGTATTTAATTGTGTACAGTTGCATGCCTCCATATATTTAGGGATTTTTTTTTGATACATTGGTGAATATGAGCCCCCCTGCTAAATCAGGCTGTGCTTAGAGAATAAAAAAAACATCACAGCTTTATTAGTCTTGTATAACGGGTAATTCTGCTTACCTTTGCATATGTAATGATCCCAGAATGGCATCTTTCTGCAGTGTACAGGAATTCAGATATATGTGGAAGTGTTTCTGAAAGTTAATTTTTACTCTTGCATTTGACCCCACAATTAATCTGTATGTCACTATTCTGCTTCTGTGTGACAGACTTATATTGGCATTTTATGAATGTGTGTCTCTTGGGAAGCAGGCTGCTATAGTCTCTGAGGACTGGAAGCAGGATGTTATAGTCTACAAGAATTTTTCAGGATGTAATGTTGCCCTTCCCACTGCATGTTTGTATTGTCTGTGGATGTACTGTAACTCAGAGCGTAATTAAGTAATGCTCACTAAGTCTTCAAATCACCGCACTGCATTTGTAATCTCACCAAATACAGCCGTTGTTCATGGAGACAAACAGGCAGGATGACCACCAACAGTAAAACACTAGTTAAAATAGTTTGACTGGGTGCCTGTTAAAAAATGCATGTTTACTTACAAACTATATTTTCTGCATTATATATTTCATGATGCTAGCGCTCCTGTGTGTTACCTGCCCACCAAGTTTCCTCATTGCAGATTTTATATAGTTAGATCGCAATCTGTTTTGCAGGTATTTTAAACTGTAATTTCATATAACATTTATGTATAAATAAATATGTCAATGTTGCTTAAGGGAGCTACTAGACTTACCCTGAGGATCTCTTTATTCAACTTACTTTGCTCCTCCTTATCTTAATATTGTCTGGAGCATAAGTTTCTGTTTAGAAGCAAGACGGTATGTGTGGCATTGCTGGTCCCTTAATATACAGATGCTTACAATCAGAAATGACAACTCCCATAACCTTTTTAAAACTTTGTACAAATCTTTAAGCCAGTAAATTTGATGTTTGATTGAGAAGCAAAATGTGAAATGTTTAAATCTTGTTTTCTTTATAAATATCTTGAACTCTTCTGATGTGAACTGTAGGCTATTCCCACTAACCATTTGTTCCTATAAACCTCTCCTTGCAAACCTTGTTGTCAACAATGTGATTGTCTTCTTAGATGATGTCATTGTCAGTGTATCATCAACTGGAGTTAGAACACTGAGCTTATAAAAGGGCCCATGAAGTTAGTATGGATATATTAGCTTGGTACTGATGACCACACCTGATGGTGCAGGGGTGCAGGTAATGGTGCATTTTGGGCTATTTAGTATCCACTGCAATAATATGAATAGGTTTGCTGTCATTTTGGCAATATTGTATATACATATGAAATGCTCCAGTTAACACTTTTCTTGATTAGTACTTTACTGCTTGTTATGCTGGTGAGGTGAGTAATACCAGATGAACCCAAGTACGAATCCCTTCCCAGAGTAGGGTGAGAAGTACATTTACAGTGTCTGCAACATTCTTAGGTCATTTTTATATGCTTTTGGACCAGCAGATAATATTGATGGGGAGGGAGTTGTTTATATAAAAAAAATAGTTACAATTCCATGTTTGTACTTGTAATTGCTGCAAGGCCTTGTAAATCAGTGGTTCTTTTTCATAAAATTGTGAGGCTTCACAGTATGAGACATGTATGACTGATAGAATTACAAGCCCATATGTAAATGTTTCTTTAAAATGCATTTCCTAAACTGAAGTAATAAATCAGGTGATTAGGGCTGTGAGCTGGAGGTGTGTGTGTGTGTGTGTGTGTGTGTGTGTGTGTGTGTGTGTGTGTGTGTGTGTGTGTGTGTGTGTGTGTGTGTGTGTGTATATATATATATACACACATTTTTATGTGCAAATGAAAAAATACTCACATTTGTGTGCAGTTTTATGTATATGTGTTTATATAAGTTATGTGTATTTGCAGTAGAATGCATGTGTAGCATATGCATATTATACACACATTTTGGTGCATTATTGTACCGGTTTCCTCCCACATCCCAAAGACATGCTGTAGATGGATTGAACACTCTAAATTGGCCCTAGGTGTGAGGGTGTGCGTGCCTTCTGTGGAAGGTTGGGTGCCGGGCTGTTAACTCGATACCGTAAAACTCCCCTGCCAATCATGAGAGGATAGGTGATCCACTGTGGCGATCCCTAACCGGGAAAAGCCGAAAGAAGAAGAAGATGATGTAACTTCAAGAAAAGGATATAATTTCTCTCATTTGCAGATATCCTCTCATGCACTGTATCCAGGACTATGGAATGTAACTTAATTGGGATCACTTTGCCTAAGTCACAAAATAAGTTTCTGAACATGTGGACAGTTGATCCTTCCTATCAGCAATTTCAGTTCATAGCCAATCATCATGTCAAGACCATCCATTTAAAACTAGTCCATGCATTTTCAAAAGTATTGGCTCATTTCTGGTTCCACTGTGTATTGCAGCAATCATGAGTTATGTGCAATAGCGTTCTTGTAATTTATCTCCACTGGATCAACCACTGGTATTTGTTTTCATATGGTACTCATGTCTGTCCAGCTGCATTTGCACGGGGTCCCTTTATATGAAATATCATAAAATGACCCCCTAAACAGGGACTGCCAGTGTAGCTTGTCTATAAATTGTCAAGTGATTAAGTAAAAACTCTTTTCATGTTTGTATCTTTTCATGATTGCAGGCTAAAATGCATTATTAATTCAGAAAATTTCTTACTTAATAATTTTCCAAGTTTTCCCTGTTAAATAATTCAGTTTGGCTCAGATAGTCAGTCCAGGATGTAATCAAGTCGATGTCCTTCTTCTGACAAAAATTTCTTAACCATTTTTTTGTACGTACATAAACATATTTCAAGCACAGGCATTAATGCCCTTCTAGCTTGCCAATATACCAAAACAGTTGTTCCCGTAATAAGTGTCCAGGCTGCTCTTAAAAATATCTAAACTAGTACTTGCTTTAATGTAATCTTGTAGTCTGTTCCATGCATCAGCTACTCTCTCAGAGAACCAATTAGTACACTTTTCATTCCTATGCAGTCTTCTATAGAGGTTGTCTGATGAGTCTCTACTACATTTTGATAACCCCAAACATTCCTAGAAGTAGTTGTCTCTAAATGCCCTATATACCTGAATAAGATCTCCTCTTAAATATCTATGAGAGACACTGTACAAGTTCAGATATTTTAGTCTTTCATAATAACTTAAATTTTCACATCCATGGATGCCCTTGGTATATTTCCACTGTAGTCTTTCCAGTTTACTCATGCTTATAAGGTTTCCATATTGTTATTCCATATTCAAGTTTCCTTGTAATGTAACTAACAAACAATGACTTCATCATTTTTGATAACCTAGATTTTATAAATCTTTTTATACAAACTATAGTTCTATAACCAACTGGTTGATATGATTAGAAAAACTCAAAGCTGGATCTACCCATTTACCCAGGTCCTTAAATGAGTCTACAGTTTCAATCACTGTGTTCTGGATTAAATATTCACCTTTCAGTTTATGTCTCCCAAAGCTTGTATGTTTAGTTTTTGATGTATTTATCAGCATACAATTCTCTTGTGCCCAAATGATCAATTTAGTCAAGTTTTTTTTGCAGACATACCTTATCTGTAACACATGTAATCAGTTTACCCAATTTAAGGTCATCTGCATATATACTGTTGAACACTTCAGATGAAATATTTAGGTCTGAAAGATACAATCTAAACATGTAAGGGCCTAGGACAGAGCCCTGTGGGACACACTGACTGTTAACCAGGGATTTCACCTGTCCAGTTGCTGTATGGTAATTACCATGTCCTATTTGTAAGCCATGCATGTATCCATCTTATCAAGAGTGCATCAATACCCAGTTGTTCTAATTTATTTATCAGTGTTTTGTGTATGACCCTGTCGAATGCTGAAGTTAAATCTCTATAAATTACTTCACAGAACAAATTTTCATTCATAGCTGTTATTATATTGTTACAGAACATCTTATTACAGATGGTAATAGATCTATTTTCAACATATGTATATTGATAAATGTTCTCAAGTCCCATCCTATCCAATTCTGACAATAACTTTTCCAATATTACCTTCTCCATTATTTTTCCACAACATGAAAGTAGACTTAAGGGTCTATATGACTCTGGGTTTGTCCTACTCCCCTTTCCCTTAAAAACAGGTTTAATAAGTGCATGTCTCCAGTCTTGAGGAATCTCCCCATATTTATATGACCTAGTGAATAATAGATATAATGGTACTGTAAGTTCTTGCTGAAGTGTTCTCAGGTCATTATTACTAATTCCGTCTCCTCCCTGTGCTTTGTTGGAGCCAGTTTGTGCAGTTCTTTTTCAATATAATCTAATTTGATTCCAGTATCTGGGATTACCTGGATGTCACTAGGACAAGTTAAAATGCATTTTGTGGAGCCAAACTGTTTTGCATAAGATTTTGCAAATATATCTGTAATATGTTGTGTCTAAGAATAAATTTTAGAATCTGCACACGGTTTATCAGTTTGTATGTCTTTACTCCTTTCATATCTTATCTTAGAACACTACCTTGGAATGATTGCAATTACTGAAATTCAGGGAGGGTAGAATTTCATTAAACAGATGTCCACTTTGTAGGTATAACACAAATGTAATATCTTCTCAGTTTTATAATAGGTTTCTCTGAATATTTTGTTATTCTTCTTAGAGTTAGACAGTCAATCATAACTGTAATTTTCTTTTCCTTTGGGATGCAAGTCAAATGTGTGTGTGTGTGTGTGTGTGTGTGTGTGTGTGTGTGTGTGTGTGTGTGTGTGTGTGTGTGTGTATGTGTGTGCGTGTGTGCGTGTGTGTGTGTGTGTGTGTGTGTGTGTGTGTGTGTGTGTGTGTGTGTGTGTGTGTGTGTGTGTGTGTATCTACATGTAAACCATGTGTATGTATCTGTATTTAAAACATCTTCTGCTCTAAAACTGCTGCAAACAGGTTCCAGTAATATGTAAAAAGCAGTCTGCTACAAGTTACACCCCATATAAAGCAAATGTTTCAACCAAACCCTCCACAAAGAGTATTTCCATATCTGCATTCAGAAATGCTGGTACAAAACTTAATGCATTATCCTGCCAACTGATTGGCTTCTGCTGATCACACACCCCTAACACCTTGCCCCTAGGATGGCTGCCCCATTTGTCTCACCCACGCTATCCTTCTAGTGTGTGTGTGTGTGTGTGTGTGTGTGTGTGTGTGTGTGTGTGTGAGTGGCTGGATTCTAACATGCTCTACATGTTAGTCCTGCTACTTTTGCTTTGTCCTAATAAGCAACAGTCCTGTACCCACACTGCAGGCTTCCTGGAACATTATGTTTTTTACAACACTAAACCATAGCATCTCAATGAAGTATTTATAAAAAGGGTTTTCCTTTCAGTCTTATAATTTCTAGGCATTATTTTTTTATATTTAGATAAACATACAATAAACACCTATTAGGTGGGTGTTGCAAGTAAATAATGCCTTGTCACCCCCCACAGGTCTGTTATTTCTCTGTAACCCCCAGTCTATTGTCCATTACTGCACATTTGAATTGGACTCCCTGTTGATATGTTTTTGCAGTTTTTATTGTTAAAAATAAAAAATAACAGTCACAATAGATAGCACACTCACCTTTGCAGAAGACTGTGAGTTCTATTCCCACACCAGGTAAATCAATTTCTGACACTGCATAAGGGGATGCTGCACCCGTCAATGTGTCATCCTTTGGATGAGGTGTTAAACTTGATGTCTCATCTGCATGAGTTGGTCATAACTCAGGTGTATGTAAAAGATCCTGCGTCACCTATTGAAAAGAGTAGAGGAAGTTCCCGATGCCCTGGCCACATGCTCACATTTATGTTTTAGTTAAATGTATTTTTCTTGTCCATTTTATGTTTGCTTAATTACTGATTCTTATTTCACAAGACACAATACATTAGAGATAATAAGCTGTACAGCACAGTTTTATGTAAAGCACTGAGAAAGGTGACTAAGGGACTCTGTCCTACTGAAAATATCTGCATATTCTTGGCTGAGAAATTTCATCATAAAATATGAAGGTAGAGCATCTTGGCCACTAAATAGCTAGGGCATTGAGGATCTTTCTCCACGCTTTTCTAGAAATAGGAAGAACTGCACACACATGAAAAAAGGATAACATTTATTTCAGCTAACAGTTCCATGCCTTTCCCTTTTAATGGTAATAACCCTGCTGATATGGAAGTTAGTAAATGTGCTGGCCTGTGTTAAGCAACACAATAATTCTGCTTTTGGCTATTACTGCCAAAATGGTCAGATTGTCACGCCTCTGTAGCGCTTTGTTTTTTTCTTCCTTTCTTTCTTTTTGCCCTCTGTGACAAGGTAGACAGAATGCTGCAGGTTCTACTCTTCCCTTCACTCTCCAAATCTCCTTCCACAGTTTATTCCCTTCCAGACTTGAAGCTGCCAGATTTCTCATACTGGTATGGTAGATTATTCTTTCTGCAGCTGATGTCTACTGAAGACAAGTTTAATCTCCGGTATGCTGCTTCATCAAGGTTACTAACAAGGGTTTTCTTTGTTATTGTGTATCCTCCCTTGCATGGTAGACATTTGCTAAGAGTGGGCATGCCCATGGTAGATGAAAGGGAGACTTCTTGCCTCAGTTACTCTGTCCACTATGTTTCAAGCTGATACCTTCATCATCTGGTTCCCATTCATTATCGGGGACCATAATGTAAGGTACGACCTGAGCATGTACCCCCCACCCCACAGCAAGCATATGTAGCAAAGTTCCTTGTCCTACATTACAGCAGATCAGTTAGATGAGCAGAACTTGTAAGTGCTTTTCTTTTCTTATTTATGTGGGCCAAAAGTTAGTGCTATGCTTTCCAGATAAATGTTAGTACCAACTTTTCATTTATTTATGATACTGTTTCAAACTGATTATACTCTGAATTTTTACATTTTCTGAATTTCTAAATTGTTTTTATTTTCTGAGCTATTTTTACAAAGAAGTGTATTGTTGAGAAATGTTTTCATATTTCTGGAATAACCAAAAATATAGACATTTTCTAAAATTTGTTGTACTTCAGTATCACAACTAAATGATTGTAACTCAGTTTGTACATCTGTGTACTATCTTCATGAGTACCAGAGGTCTGACTTTTCAGTGATGACATGTTAAAAGCAAAATGATGGCTCTTAATGGAGTATATAGGTTCATAGTTTCTTAGATAAGTACTAGGCTAGCTGTCCTTGTCTGCCATTTTAAGAATAGCCAGTTTCCATTATTTTGCTAGAAATAATCTAACCCATTTAGTTATAGATTGGCCTTACCCATCCCATGGTCAGTAATTGTGCATTACCCCTAATGAGAATAACTGGAGTATTACCATAGATAATTTCAGGGGACCCTTGCATTGGATAGAGTATTTAGGAGCAGCCTCTCTCCATTAGTTGTACAGGGGGCCGTCCTGGGTTACATTTTCTGTTTCCCATCCATAGATCCAAGTTGTTTTTAAATATAGACAGGGATAAACTTTTTTTTATGTGGATGAGGAGTCTTTTCCATAGTAGCAGTATCCTCTGTGAGTTATACCTGTCCCTCCAAACTGTTCTGTTGATTTTGCAGAAGAAGTTTAGATCCCTAGACAGAGTATTTCTGATGCCATTTGGCCTGCTGATATGCAGTAAACCTATCAGTAATGGGTTGGAGAATTCATTGTATGCCAGACACAGGTCACCTCTTAGTAGTCTGTAAGATACTGAGTATGGCAACAGGGCTTTGAGTCAGTCCATGTAGGACATGATGTTTTGACCTTGTATCCTTTAAGTAAGGTATTTCTGTGGGCATTCGAGTTATTGCATGTGTCTGAACAGATACATGCCAAAGGGAGCATTATATTTAATGACTAACCCAAATGAGGGCTGAATAAGGGGGGGCAATGATAGCCATAGATCTAGACACAATCCCTTTGTTAATAAGCTATGCAATATAGAAGGACTTTCTTACAACAATAGATGCATGTTGGTCAAAAGTTAAGTCACTGTCCACATAAGTTCCCAAATCCTGAACAACTGGGTCAACTCTTAGGGGCATATTGTCTATGTGGTAGTTCCCTGGAGTAGATAACTTCCTGAAGAATACAATAATGCATATTTTAGCATTTAATTTCAGTCCATGATTTTGGCACCAGTTATTTATTTTAGTTAAACCTTCCTGCAGGATGGTTAAGCCATTTGAGGATCCAATGATTGCTCCTAGCTTGCAGTCATCTGAAAACTTAGTCAGCCATAGCCCTTTAGTATCAGATTTTACTTCAGAAAAGTAGCTGCCAAACATGAAATGTCCCAGCACAGAACCCAAGAGGACTCCACTGGTGACTAGTCTCTTTGTGGAGGTAACTTCCCCTGTTTTGATAATCTGGTTCCTATGTCAGCCAGTTGGCATTGTAATGGATGACACAGAGATTTATTCCCAGTTTATTTAGCTTTTCTACTATGCCTGAGTGGGGAATTGGGTCAAAAGCTTTGGCCATGTCGAAGTATGTGATGCTCACCATTTTGCCTTTATTCATTGCTTTGGTGACCTTTTCAAAAATATCCACCAGGCTGAGTAAGGATGACCTGCCCTTATGAATCCAAGCTGAGATGGCTCCAATGTTTAGAGGTTCCCTATGTCCTGACTGATTCATTTCATAATTCTTTCTATGGCTTTGCATATGAGGCTGGTCAGACTTATGGGTCTATAATTGCCTGGGTCTCTAGAATGTCCTCCCTTTTTCAGGGGAGTGACTGTAGTTGTTCTACATTTACTTTGCATAAAACCTGTATGGAGGCTGAGATTGAACAGTGGTGTTAGGGCTGTGGCTAAATTGTGCTTCATGCTATTTAAGATGCTTCCAGGGATATTGTTAGGACCCACTGACACAGTATTTTTAACTTTTTCAGCAATTTTATGACTTCGTCTTGTGTGATAGCTGGAGGTGAGCTGGTTTCAGGTATATCTTCAAAGACAGATGGTGGGGAAAGAGAAGTAATGTTAGAGCTAATTTTATCAGCCAGTAGGTTTGCTATATTTTCAGCCTCAGTATAAGTAACTTCATTCACAATAAACTCAGCACATTGCTGTGTTGCTAAAAAATACCTTGTGATTGTCTTTGGCTTGGGTAGCTATTTTAGGCTCAAACTTTGCTTTGGTGGATTTTATTAAGCCCTAGAGTTGTTTGTTTATTTCAGTGCCAAGGGTTCAACATTCTGGGAATTACTCTTTTTACTTTTGGTCAAAATTATTTTCCTTTTATTAAAAAGCTGTTGATATTACGGTTCTACCATGTGGGCTTGTTTCTGGGGTTTGCCCTGCACTTGTTCCTGCAGGGTACAGTTGCATCTGTGCAGGTGTTTACATGAAGGTAGAGTGCGGTGGTACACATTTCTGTGTATTCAGTGTGGTTAACTGGGTTTGGTGGGGATTTGAAGCTTGCCAATGTATTCCTTAGGAGTAGGTAGTTTGTCTTAAAGACATTTCTAAAGGTAGCTTGGGTGGAAGGGATCTCTGTTTTCAGTTTTATTTCAAAGGAGACTGCTTTATGGTCAGACATAACACTTGATGAAGATACACAAGGGATGGTGCAAGTTGCTCCCATATTAGTAAGGACAAGATCCAAGATGTTAATCCCCCTGATGGGCACTCTGACTAATTTGTTCCAGGGCCTTTGTACTGACAAATCCAGGAAGCTCTACACTAGTGGTGGTGAAGGTTTCCCGGTCTGTAGCTGGATAGTTTAGATTACCTAATAAATTGTATTGGGTTTAATAATGAGGGATTCTAGCTCCTGTAGATGGGTGTTGTGGCTTTCTATTGTCATAGAGGGAGTTCTACACCTAGATAATATATGGTTCGGGACCTTTCTGATGGTTATTTGGACATGAAGAAGCTCTAGTGTGTCATGCTCCTTTACCAGCCCTGATACAAGTCTCTTCTGGATGTAGACTGATACACAGTAGCTGATCTGAATGTGTGGAAGGCATCATAGTGCTGCACAGCCAGAGGTCTCTGCACTATTTTAAACCATGTCTCAGTCACTACACACATGTCAGTGTCTTCCATGATGAGAAGGGCTTGTAGCGAGTGGAGTTTTTTGTTCAGGCTACTAGAGTTAATCAGTAACACCTTTATATTTTCTTTTGCTTGCTTCATTATGTTGGTAGGTTTCTCAGGCTGGCATTGCCTAAAAAGACACTAGGGGTGGGCAACGTCTTTGCCAATAATCAAAACCCTAGATGGGACAGATGCAGGCTATCCCTTGGTGAAGCAGCATGGTCTGTCAATCATATCCTCCCAGGATGACAAATACTTCACACCCTTTGAATGACACCAAGAATTAAGCCAATCATTGAAGTTAATTATTTTTTGCTGATATCATGGCATTATCCTTAGAGAAGGTAGAATGCTGCTCAGTGCTAGACACATGCCTGTCTTGGACACAGTCTGAGAAGTTCATCATGTCTTTCTTCATATAATCCAAGGAGATACACCTCAGTCTTTGACACCATCATGGACTATGACAAAGTCATACTAGTACTTGTTGTTCAAGAGTCTGAGTGCATGCCTGATCTCACAGATCCTGGCTCCATCAAACAACTAACCATCACTCTTTCCTTGCTCAGCCAGGTAAAATGGACATCTATATGTCTTACAATACAGTCACCTATAAGAACAATGTTTGTTTGGGTCAGTGCCTCCCTTACGGATTCAACATCTATGACTTTGGGACTCCTTGTGCTATGTGAGAAAGTAGGCTTAATATGCTGAGTGTATTTTGTGTCTGTGTTGTGTTTTGGGGGTCTTTGTGGTTTAGTCAAATGAATCTTTAGAACAAGGGTGTTCAATCTTTTGGCTTGTCGAGGCCGCATTGAGTGAACAGAAATTGTCTTGGGGCTGCATATAAAATATATATCATATAGTTAACTCTTTCACTGCCATGGGCGACCAAACTCGACCTCCTGGCTCTACTGTAGGTGAACTTATGAACCTAAATGTCTCCCCTTATTGAAGCAGGCATTTGCCCATCCACCAGCCCATAACAAACTGCAGGTCTATATTAGTTCGCCAGAACTGAATTTCAGTGGACACATATTCGTTGACCATTATTCAGCAAAAATCACTTCTGTGATTCGCTGAATAATCCAAGGACAA
This sequence comes from Protopterus annectens, assembly GCF_019279795.1. NCBI lineage: Eukaryota > Metazoa > Chordata > Ceratodontiformes > Protopteridae > Protopterus > Protopterus annectens. The sequence goes on from NC_056725.1 coordinate 1,212,644,788, forward strand.
AGAAATACTTGCCCTGCAGCTCAACGGACCTAAATCTTGCTAATTTGAACCCACCCAAGTGGGGGGCTGCACTCCCCCCATCTATATATACCAACTCCAAGATCGCATTACAGTGGAGAAAAGGGAAAAGTTGTGTAGTTGGCCAATTACATCTTTGCCTTTAGAGTATTCACTGAATTGCAGAACTGATTTTCGCTGAATAAGGGTTGACGAATATATGTTCACTAAAAGGACATTTTTGCAAACTAATATAGACCCCAAACTGCACCAAGTGATTAGCAAAATGCTTGACAAGTAAACCTAAGTGAACCTAAATCTTAAGTTCTAAAGTTGGTAATGCAAACATATGCTCAAATGACTCCCAGACACCACACCCACTCTCACACTCATAACATATATCTACTTCAGCAAAATGAGTAATTAACCCTGTAGACAGCTTCACTGATAACTAAATAAATAACATTTACCATTAGCATCCAAAGACCAATAATCTCAACAAAATGGACCTTCAACACTATGTTAAATGTACAGAGATTGTACCAAAAGAAAAAAATACATACCCCCAGGAAGAAGGCAACAGACATTAAACCAAAAGAAGCTAACACCCCCTCACCCACCCTGACAAGTAAAGAACATCTTTTAATAGGCAAGGTTATTGGCCATCAATTGCTTGTTATCATTATGTTAGTGTTATTATTTTATATATTGAAATCACAACAGTGAATGGTTGTAAATTCAGCAGTTCAATCAGGAAATGAAATAAGTAAACAAATAACAACTGAAAACCACAGCAAAACACATCTCCTTTAATGTGCAAGTCTAGCTTTCACCAAAGGGCTTCTTCAGATAACAGATAAAAACCATACTGAATATAATGAAATGAAGTGGATTGTGAGACTAGGGTTTCACAAAGTCCCAGGTTTAAATGGGATTGTCCCTTTAAAACCTGTTTTAAAGAAAAGGAGGGTGCAATACTGGCAATTATACCATGACCCCCCCCAAAACGTGCACGCTGATTGGCCAGCGTGCCCGTTGTAAATCGAGTTATACTAATGGAAAAAGGTCCGGTCGCCCGGACTTTTTTCCATTAGTATAACTCAGTTTTTTAAAACACTGTCTCACTATGTTAAATGGGTTTAACATAGCGAGACAGCTTTAAAATAAGCAATGGAGATCTCCATTGCTTATTTTAAAGCTGTCTCGCTATGTTAAACACATTTAACATAGCGAGACAGTGTTTAAAAAAAAAGCAACGGAGAAAGCAAGATCTCCGTTGCTTTTTTTTAGTGTTTCGCTATGTTAAATGAGTTTAACATGGCGAGACAGTTTTAAAATAAGCAACGGACATCTCCGTTGCTTATTTTAAAACTGTCTCGCTATGTTAAACTCATTTAACATAGTGAAAGACTAAAAAAAAGCAACAGAGATCTTGCTTTCTCCGTTGCTTTTGCCAACTCTGATGTACTGCGCAGGCGCGCAGTACATCAGAACTGCCGCGGATGCCAGACATCTGCGGAAGGGCAGCAAACAGGCATTATACTATGCCATTATTTAAGAAAAGTAATAGTTTCTTTTCTTAAATAATGTCATGGTAAAATAGCAATAACCCACTTCTGGGTGTGGGTAATGCTAAATTTACCCACAGTTGGCTTTGTTTGGTCCCTCGGGCTTCACCCTCGGGACCAAACCATGCCAACCGTGGGTAAATTTAGCATTACCCACACCCAGGCGTGGGTTATTGCTATATTAATTGGTTGCAACTATGTTTAAAATAAGAATGGATTCTGCTTGTATTTTATCTGATGAAGCATTCCTTGTGCACTTTATTTTAATTGATTTTATTTTGTTTGTTTTAATAAAATTGTTTCAAGAAGTTTAGCCTGGTGGTTTCTGCCTTCATTGCCTTTTTTTTTTTTTTTTTTTTTTACACGGTTGTTTTTAGGTGGTAGACCTTTGGTGTAAGGTTGTTTTTCTTCTTTTTTGGAACATTATTGTCTAGGGTACCATCACTTTTGCTGACAACATCAATATCAAGAAAATAAATCTGGCTAACATAACAATGAATAGTAAATTGAATGCCCCACTTGTTCTCATTCAGATAATTAACAAATTCAGTCAAATAATGAATATCTGACCTCCACACCATCCAACAATCGTCTAAATACCTATGCCATATTTCTGTCTCATCCAGAAATAAATTGTGATTTACATCATATATGATTTGTTCCTCCAACTAGTCAGCATAAATGGGTGCAAAAGATGCCCCCATAGCTGTAACCTTCAATTGTAGATAACACTCACCATTAAAATAAAAAACATTTTTGTTGAGCACATGTTCAGTTAAACATAAAAGAAAAGTGTTGAATTCAGGGCTATATAGTGGACTGCGGTAAAGCCAATATTCCAACACCATCAGGCCAGCCCAGAGAGGTATATTTGTGTACAGTGCTGTCACATCTAAAGTACACACGATCCATCCTGGTTCTAACTGGGTATCCATAATGATTCCTGTAATAGTAGTTTAAGATATGTGGTGAGAAAAGCTGACAATGGTTCAGTTAAAGGGTCATTCCCAGAAACAATGGGTCTGCCTGATGGTTTATATAAATCCTTATGTATGGATATTAGGTAAGATGTTGTGGTAAGGGATCCTGTACAGTTATGTGAAAGGCCACTTCTTTACCAATAATGCCTTTATCCACAGCTGATTGAAGAACTTTGTCAATGTCAGCTTTAAATTTGTCGGCAGGGTCTATCAACATCTTGGCATAAAACCAGCAATCAGACAGTTTGCCTCTGGCCCTCTGCTAAATACATAGACCAATCCAATACAAATATAGACCCTCATTTATCAGCTGGAACAATAACCAAATTGGTATTGTTCTGAAGATTTGTTCAAGCTTGACATTCCAATTTAGATAAATTGTTTGGAAAAATACCTGTATTGGATTGAAGACCAAAATGTAAGTTCTCAAGTCCTTAAGAATGCATTGTTGGAAGGTGGCCACATGCTTATTCATAGGTGGAATGAATTTAGATGTGTAAAATCTAAATTCTGTTTGAGAGTCATGGTCATTAGGATAATTATTAGCACCAAAATGTAACCACAAATTTAATAATTTGCAAAAACATCTTCAGAGACAAACAAATTCCAATCCAGGAATAAAGTTTAATCCTTTGTTCAGTAACTGTATTTCCACATCAGATAATGGCACAGTGGAATTATTGTGTACATTACAAGCAGAATTTATTGTGGTACCAATAGATACAACAGTGTTTCTGATGTGGAAGCCTGATTTATTTTTTCTGCCACCCCTTCTTCGAGCCCTAAAGGGTTAACCAGATTCCATTTTTGGGAGCTGGCGACGCCTGCCTATATTCATTTTCAGTATCAGTTAGAGAAGAAGAATCTTCCCCATAGTATTTTTGAGAATAGATTTTTTCTTTTCCTTTTGGTGGGTGTACATCCCTGATCATTATTAGAAAATTTTACCCTTTTCTGTTGGCCAAATGGTTTGCCCAAATCATAATCTCTAACATCCCTATTAAACTTGCAGATTTTTCCATCTTTCAATTGTTTCTCAATTTCTATAAGATCCTTGGTTAGTTTATGAAAACAATTTTTGAAAGCAGGCTGATCTTCAAATTATTTAACCTCATCACATATTTTTGTAACGTGAATGATAGAACAGGAGACACTCCATTCATAATAAGCAAGTAGTACATCCACAAAATTCATGGACACCATATGCTGGGCGACAGCCATTCTTCCACCAAAATATCATCAGCCTGACTAACAAAAGGTTGCATACGTGTATGCAAACCTCTTGGTGTTATACCTTTAGATTTATAGGCTTTAAATAATTTAAGGTGCCATACATGAGAACGTACACTTTTCATGGACTTAGTGAGTTTAGAAAAGGCATGAATGCATGGCAAGTCAGGATTACTATCATTTGATCCGTTAGATGTACTAATATTAGGTCTTGCCCCAAAAATGGTATGTCATCTTTATCAGCTGATAAACCTTTAAGTATAGCCATCAAATCCATATTGGCAATGATATATGAAGTATGATAACCGTAAAATAGCTAGGCAATAAACTCTGCAAGATATAACAACAAAAAATAAATATACTATTAACCTTGCCTGTAATTGCTTATAAATGACATATTCCCAACCAACAGCAAAGGAGCTATTAAGGAAATTGCTAATATCAAACCAATGCAAAATGTAAATAATAGTAATGATCAGCATAAAAAATACTGTATTATTATATAACAAATGACGTTTCATCAAGCCAAAAAAATCCACGTCAACATAAAATACAGTATCAGCAATTGTGTTTCTAGTTAAAGTCAACTATTGTTCAACTTGACAGTTACTAGTCATTTGTTAAAAATATGTATTTCAGTTGTAACACTGAAATGTATGCAGCTGCAGTTATCAGTATTAGCAAGTGCACACAGAATTAGATTTTTACACCCACCAAAGTCACAAAACGTTAGTCTGATATAAGAAGTAATTTGTCTCAAAAAAACTATGCTATTCTTATTGATTATGCTGACATAGATTAAAGTTTTAAATCACCCCCCTGGCATTTTGGACCAAAATATTAAAATTATTAGTCTGTACTCTTATAGCCAATCAAACTGGTTGAGCTCAAACAACAAAGACCAAATTGCACACATACTGCATATTTACCTGGTGGTGATATAATGTACAGTTTTCAGGCACTGCATTTCAAGGTCTTTGAGGAAACTCATCATTCAGACCCAGACTGACTTTAGAAGAGTGATTTTAAAATGTTTATTCACTTACGTAAAGTAAGATAAAGCCTTTTTGGTATGATATAATAAAATTGTACCATAGAATGACAAACACAGTGCAGTCAAGTAGGTATTTTTTCATGTATGGTAGAATTTAATTTTAGTAGATCTCATGGAGTGTCACAGGAGTGATCTGGTACCAGTGTAGCAAAGACTCCAGCTAGGATAGATAACAGGAGAAATCAGTACCTGGCATTAAAAAAGCCACTTTGGGGGAGTGATAAAATGTACTTCCACTGACTGTTTTATATGTAACATTGACACTCATTCCCAAGGCTTACAAGTGTTGCTTGAAGAAGCATATTGCTGTTCTGAGGTTTCTACTCACTGAGTAACCCCTCTTCTTTGACAATCCATGGTATCACTCTTGCATGTTTGGTTGGTACCGTAGAACCTCAACATTTCAAAACTCATAGATACACCACATCAAGAAACAGCCCTAGCATGGTGATGCATGAATGATCTAATGATGGAGGCCTACTGCCTCCAAATACCATTAGTTATTATGGTGCCAAGCCTAATAATAACTATGGGTAATATCTTCAGTATCAGATGATCTAAGATAGGTTGGGCTGTTCTTGAATGTTTTTGAGGTGGCATAAGAAAGGTTATGTGGCTTGTCTGTGACAAAAGGAGTTTGATTTGTATTACAGATGGGTAACATTTTGAAATTACTTTGAACAATGTCTATTTATTATGAAGTGGCAAGATCAACACTGCTGCTACTGCTGCATGTAAGAGGAACTGGGTCAGAAGTCATGAAGTTCACTTCATGTATGGCCCTTTTCTGCTGTTCATAAGACTCAATTCAGCTACCAGAAATTCCCACAAGCTTCCACCATAGTGATGCCAAACTAGGTTATACCACTCTATTTTTCTTGTTTACAGTTAAGAGGTAGAATTTTTAAAGGTATTTATTTTTTTTACTGAATGGTGCAATGTTTATGGCAGAAAGAAATTAACAGTAGAAGTAATTATCCATCATACAACAAGAAACAAAATAAACCTTTGCCTCACTTCAGGACCCCAGAAGAATAATAGAGATTAATTTAACCTCAATGAATCTCGTCTGGTCTGATGGCACAGTGACATGTCAGAAAGCAGTGTTGATGATGACGCTTTAGGTGTCAGACTCTAGCCTTCTAGGTGTCATATGGACTAGTAGCAGATGGCAGTGCAGAGGGGAATGTTTATCACCAGTAGACCTGCAGCTGCAGTCCAAGTGTGGCAACAGCATGCCATTGCAATCAGTAATAAAACAATGTGTATTCAAACACTGTGCACATTTGATGCCTGTTGTCCTTATGATGTCTTACGTCTCCAGCATCTGTATGGAAAGTGGCCGCTTCTTCCCAGAGGAAGACTTCACCCCATTGAGATGTATGAGTAGTACCAGTGGGGGAGGTAATGACTGCGCTTCACTATGGCACAGATTGACCTATGGCCTGGGCTCTGATAAAGATTTATGCCAAAAATATGCATAAAACGAAAAAGTAGATCTTGGAACAGCTTTCTTCCATATTATCAGAATTTTCCAAAATATTCAACTTTCAGAGCAAAGCCCCCAATTAAAGAGCTTTAAAAAAAAGGGAAGGCTGGATCAGTTTAACGGCTGTCATGTACTATCAGTGTTTGCTCTGTGCAAGCCCTTTCCACATTTTAGATTTAATAGGTTTATAAGACTGCACTATCAGTCCATAGACAGCAGATGGCAGTGTTGACTTACAGGTTCAAAGATGTTATGAAACTGGGTTGCTAGATCAGAAGGGAGAAAGAATTCTGCTCTTTAATAAAAGCGGACTTGATCAGTAGAAAATTGCAATGATTTGAAGTGTTGTGGATGATATGCATTGTAATTCTTAACAAATAATAGGAAAATGTTAATATTTTCCCTGAATGTACATTCGCCTTTATGCAGCAATGGTCATTTATCACCCATATTGTGAAATTAGTCATTTGTTCTAATTTGAATGGAAATGACTGTTCCGTTTTACAAGTAAGGTGACAGACTCACATCAGTGTAATTGTAGGGTTCAGCTATTTCAGTATTTATATCACTCATTAGGTTATGAATTAAATACATCATATTAAACCAGGGGCATGTCCAATGATAATACTGTAATGGCAAATTACATTCAACGATTAAAGGTGTATTTTTTATTCATGGGCATTAATGTGTTATTAAGAAGCTTAGTTTAGCTTTTCTATTTGATAGACATGGCCAGACACCAGAGAATCATCAAATCCAACACAGCCCAGTCTGTGTCTGAGTTTTGGCTGTTTTCATTTCTTCATTCCTGCCGCATACAAGTGCAATGAAATAAAAAGTGATACAGTCACACTTGCTAAAGTGTCCGTATTTTACTTGTTAATTTACTTCCTCCGGGAGAAACATGAATGCACTATAATATTTTTATACTTCCACTCATCCCTGGATGTAAATTAACTTTGTATTTGCTGCAGAATGCCAGTAATATTGTACTTTGTAAAATGTCACCATTTAATTGTGTCAAATTGCCTGCAACCGTAAGATGTGAAAAACTACCTCTTATTTTTGCAGCCCTTCAGCCTGAAAGTTTAAATTTTAAACCTCTTAAAGTCATTCAGAAATAAAATTATGAGGAAATGAAATATATTAAGACTTCACATTTTGCATTTCTAAGTAAGGAGCATGTATGAATACTCAAATACTTTAATCTCATCTCCCAAGAAATAGTACACACTCTATCACAGATGCATAAACACTGAAATCAGAATATTACCAAAATTAGTATTTCATCCAGTGAATTGGGCGGCCGTGGTGGTGCAGTGGTTAGTGTTGCCACCTCACAGCAAGAAATTCTCCGGTTTGATCTTTGGCTGGGATGCCTTCTGTTCGGAGTCTGCATGTCCTCTCTGTGGTTGTGTGGGTTTCCTCCAGGTGCTCCGGTTTCCTCCCACATCCTAAAGACATGCTTTAGGTGGACTGGACACTCTAAAATTGGCCCTAGGCGTGAGTGCGTGCATGTGTGTGCCTTCTGTGGAAGGTTGGGGCCAGGCTGGCAACTCGACACCATAAAACTCCACTGCCAATCATGAGCGGACAGGTGATCTGCTGTGGTGACCCCTAACTGGGAAAAAGCCGAAAGAAGAAGACCCTCTCCCTTCTCATGTATAGGTTATGCCTTAGTATAGTTACCTTTGTGAATGCTGTAACTCAAAGAAAAGGGAAAATATAGCAGTCTCAGAAAAAGTAGAGAATTTAACCTTTTGATTTAGTAAATTAAAAAACCTCAATTTTTAAAACACAGCATTTTGAAATTGTTTGTTTTAAACACATGTTTGGCAGAGGTTATAAAATTCTTTTACTTTTAGACAATAGTGTCTGGAAGTTATATTGAAGGACTCTATAGCATTCCTAAATCATGGGAGAGTATAGAGTTTTCTTAATGCTATGTCTTGTTTAATATGTAATTTTTATCAAACAAGTACAAATACCTTTTTTCAGGGATACACTGCTTATGTATGCTGTTTACAGTCTTTCTCAGAAGAATGTCCCTTACACTTCTATCAGTCTTACAGATATTTCCTTCTTGCTAATTCTGCCTCAGCCCTATTCTACATATGTAATATATTTCCATCAACAAATGTTGTTTGTGGGATAAAGTACTGTCATCTAGAATTTTGTTCTGGATTTACACTCGATACACTGCAGTGGCTAAACATTCAGTATCAAACTGGAGACCTGAAATGCAGAATTTAAAAGCTATATATTAATTGAATACATTTGCAGACTTAACTTTCCTTCAGTGATATACTGTGTGTGCTACAGATGTGAGTGTATGTATGAGTATGCATGTGCATGCATGTGTGTGTGTACACAAACCTTGGTGTATGTGTGTGATAGTGATTGTATATGTGCATGAGGTGTGTGGTTGTGTGTGCATATGCACATGTTTGCCTGTGTGTTTTTTGTGTGTGTGTGTGTATGTCTGTCTGTGTTTGTGTGTGCATATGTGCATGTTTGCCTGTGTATGTGTCTGTGTGTGTGTCTGTGTTTGTGTGTGCATATGTGCATGTTTGCCTGTGTATGTGTATGTGTGTGTGTGTGTCTGTGTGTGTATGTATGTATGTATATATGTATGTATGTATATATGTATGTGTGTGTGTGATTGTGTGTGCATATGTGTGAGTCTGTGTCTGTATGTGCTTGTATGATCTGATACCCATACTTTAGGAGTTCCCAGTTCCACCTCAGCCCTTATCAGATGGTCCCTTCCTCACATCCTGCTTACTTTTCCTCACACCCCCACTTGGGCACAGATACATAGCCAATTCAAATAAGAGTAAGTCACCACACTACTGCATCTGTACTGGAGCTGCCTCCATATCTCTTCAAGTTTACAGAAAGATGGGAGCAATTAGAAATGCAGAAGCAGAGCCGCAATATGCCCACTGATGTCCAAAACTAGGTGAAGATGGAAGACAATGGCTTACTGGTTACTGATGATGTCTCACTTAGCTGTACACCTGAGCTCATGTAGAGTGGGGTATGACTCTGGAGAAGAAAGAGAAGGTATGGTGATGGTATGTGTGGTGTAGGTGCTAGAGAGGAGTAAATGGGTGGGAGTTCCTTTCCATGCTGTTAGTGGTATGAAATTAATATTGTTTGGTACATGTGGCAATAATTTCTTTGTTACCCCCTCCCCACTTTCTTTCTCTGTCTCTCTGTATAAACACAGACACAGACACACACACACACACACACACACACACACACACACACACACACACACACACACACAATATGCAAGGAAATTGATCAACCAAGCTGATAATTTCCTGTGCTTCAGATGTGATCCAGGTATGGGAGAAGACTAGTGCAGGCCACCTGAATTTCACATTCAGGCAAAGATCCATTTTCCTTTATATCTTTTCAAATTTTCAGTAGCAGCCTTTTTTATCTTACCACTAACTCTGATCTGCAAAGGACAAAGAAAATCCAGTTGGTTTTCACTAAAAAAAACTCAAAAATATATTCAAAATAAGTAATAAAAGATAGCCCAGGTATAAAGACTTTTAACATATAAACTGTTACTGCAAAAGAGAGCCAATAAAACAAGAAATAAAACAAGAAATAGAAATGTACTTTTTTATTATATTATTTTTAACAAATGCAAATAACCCTGCCAAATCTTAACATTCTGAGTGCAGATTTCCAGCATAGCATTTATGGAACACAACCACGTGAAGTAATGCTGAATTTCTGCAATTTAGATAAGTATTTACAAATGGAATTGGCAGAGGACTACAACAGTTTGACCAGAAGGGTCCTTAAAATTAAAGTTTCATAACAAAGCCCCACATAGTTAAAGCATAACAATCAGTTAGTTAAAATGGACAATGTCAAAACATTATCTTTTCAACTCAGATTTTTAACTTACAGTCTGGATCACTGCCACCTAAACTATGCACTGATTTTATGGAAATTGGATCCAAAAAATGATTTACAAAAATTACTGTGAAACAACATGTACAAATGAAATTCTGTAATGACACACAACAGTTTAATAAAAGGCGCTCCCTAAAAACACAACAATTAATTAATTAAATTTGTGGAGGAAATATTTTACATTGAAATATACTATAATCTATACTATAATCATATAAAAACTATCATATATGAAATTTTAACTGCAAAAAAAAATGAAAGAAAATTAAAGACAGAGAGAGAGAAAAACAGATTTTATAAGTAATAAGTACAATGAGGCAGCCGAGGGTGTGCATGGTTCAGATCTTCCACAATATGACCTGCCAAAAACCAACTCCTTGTTGGTCAAACTCACCGAATGGAAATGCCTGAAAAAAATCATCATCCACACATTACCAATATATTATATAACCGACTTCATGGGCACACCATTTCAAAGATGAGAAACACCAGAAAAAGGGTTTATCTGTCGGCACAGGTCACCAACAATGCCAGGAAATTACCTTTGTGTCAACAGATGTTTGGTAAGTAAAATGCCATGCAGCGGTAGAGTAGCTTGCTATAGATATTATCATATGCCTAAGGATTATACAGCCTTATCTTTCAACTTAGACATCACAACATCACTGAGCATGTGGCAGTACATGTCAAGATCTGTAGCATGCACACCCCCCTATAAGTTTATATGCCTGCACATATGAATGTGTATACATATATGGTTGCTGTACACTCTGCTGAATGTGTACTTCACTAGCAGAGTTTACTGCTGATTTTTTTTTTCAAAATAACTTATTCTTGATTGTAGGAGTTTTCAAAAGTAACCCTGAGTGTTCCATTTCTATTTGGGATGTGATTGTGTTCACAGTAATTTGGAGATTCTTTTAATGCTGAGACTTTCAGATACAGCAAACCTTTCAGCTTTTAGGGTAGGAGTGTACATATGAGTGCTTACAGGTTAGCGTTAGAGTAAGAGCTATGGAAGACGATAGATTTACTTTGTGCATGTGTGCTGATGTATGTCAAGATATGAGAGCATGTGTGATGATGTCGGGATTAGGTTCAGTGTGCAGGCTTGGTAAGGGGATAGATGTAGTGTTGTGCATTTGAGTTGCATTACATGATGTGAGTATGTGTTAGTATCTTGTTTAGTGGTACTTTTGGGGAAAGGATTTTTCATAAGGTAATGTTGGGTTTAGGGGTAGGGGCAGGGGTAGGGTTAGCACAAATAACTATGATGGTGCAGGAGGTGAAGGTGCCAGTTTAGCTACTTTCTTGTTGTTTACCTGAAGACTATGCATGTTCCAGAAAAAAATTGTAAATAATATTATTTGTTTCTTTGAAACTCGTAACAATAGATATAATTCCATGTAGAGTCATTAAGACAAAACTCCCACCTGACTCCCCACTTACAACCCTATACCTGTACGGATATAACTTAGAAAATCATTTGTGTTTTCATATTATAATGTACATAGACTGCTCCATAGCCCCATTTATTACCAAAGTAAATTTCAATATCTATATTACAATTTTCATAGACTGCTTCAAGTCCACAGTTACTATCACACTAAATGTAAACAGGACAATGACAGTGAGAAACCACAAGTTAGCAGACTCAGTGCACCCCTGGTCCAGTCTGCAATAGTGCTTACAAACAACAGTAACAGCCATAGTCAGCAGGCATTTATCTGCAGTACTGCAGTCTGACAACAGTGAATGAGCAGCATGGAAGGTGAATCAGAGGGATGTGTAAGAAACTTCAGTGAAATTAACACAATGTTATGGGGAATTCAACCTCACTCAACTCCAGTGAAATGAACACAGTGTTATGGGAATTAAACCCTGCCCAACTCCAGTGAAATGAACACAGTGTTATGGGAATTAAACCCTGCCCAACTCCAATGAAATGAACACAGTGTTATGGGAATTAAACCTTGCCCAACTCCAATGAATTAACACAGTGTTATGGGAATTAAACCCTGCCCAACTCCAATGAAATGAACACAGTGTTATGGGAATTAAACCCTGCCCAACTCCAGTGAAATGAACATAGTGTTGTGGAAAATAAACCCTGCCCAACTCCAATGAAATGAACACAGTGTTATGGGGAATTAAATCCTGCCTAACTCCAATGAAATGAACAGTGTTATGGGAATTAAACCCCACCCAACTCCAATGAAATGAACACAGTCTTAATGGGGAATTAAACCCTGCCACTTATTCCACTAACAAGGTTAAGTCATATTCATCTACATCATCCAAAATATATGTTCATGTACAATCTTCACAAGTATAGTAACAATGTATGTATGTAACACAGTGTGTGAGTGTGTCTGTGTTGCATGTGTTTAGCTATATATATATATATATATATATATATATATATATATATATATATATATATATATATACATATGTATATATATATATATATATATACAGATGTCTGTCATTGTTTGAATGATAATTTTCTTGAATGAAAACTCAATGTGTTAAAATGATTGAAAGCCTGTTTAGCTGAATGACCATTTCACTGAATGCAGCATTTCAAGACCTAGTTCTGTGACAGAAGTAGAATATGTAAAATATATATGAAGAAGCTTTATATGGGGACTGCGCTTACTTATATATAAATGCTGCCGGTGTTGTGTCTGTTTGTGCATTGATGGTGATTTCCTGTGTGTAGTATTTTCACTTCTTTCCACAGCTGTATGTCAATGGAGTTACTATACTTAAGTAAGGTGGTGAGAGCACAGATAGGACTTGCCCCTACAAAAGTTTTTTGAAACATTTTAGTTGTGTGATTTTCACAGCATGATGTTTCTGTTATTTGGAATTCAAGTAAAAGATCTTTCAATAAATGGTCTTACAACCATTTGAATTCAGTCATTTGGAATTCAGCAAAGCCGTCATTCAACAACTTGTCTTACATTTATATGTATATACTCAATGAACTTACATTGATAGAATGTTGACAACACAACTGATCAAGAGAACAACATAATCAATAGCACACTGATCACAAAAGGAAACCAGCAGTGTACTTTTGTAACTGGTTAAAGAAATAAAAAAAAAAAAAAAGCAGACTACTAACAGGGCAAAAACTGCCTGCTATTATGGAAATGGTGTTTAGGAGCCTAATACATACTGCTGACGTTAGGGGACGGAGGTAGGGTTAGAGAAGGGCAGGAACTCATATGTGCTAACTCGACCCTAACCCAGTCCTGCTCCTAACCCTAACCCCACACATTACGTTACCAAACACACTTTTTCTAACATCATCACTACACAAGACACACAGGTGTACTTCACATGTACCAAAACTCAAGCATGCCAAGACATGTTTCGCTTTCCTTATCCCATACTCTAACCTTAATCTTCAAACAAACATTTTGTGAAACTCCGAGTCTGTTGTGGGACTGGAGCAGCTTTGTGCATTATATTTATTTATGGTAGCACTGAAATTGAGCAAATGTCACTTTGGTAAACATCTGTTCAGTCAAAAAAAATTGGGCTGAGCCGATACTTGAAAACTGTGCAAGATTACACAATCCTCATGATTGGGAATACTCTCTTTCCCACATATTTTGCAATCTCAGAGTTGGTATATATTATTAGCAGGAGGTGTAGACCTCCCATCAAAAAACAATGTTTTTGTTGTGTCCCTTGCTTGTATGAGTTGATATCTGGTGGTCTAGACAGTCAGTAGCAGACTCACTTTCCTTTATTATACTCCATGCAGCATCCAACTTCTGTCATTTAATTACTTATGTATGTATGTATTTTGGATGTATACAAACCTAAATATTGCTCACTTCCACCCAGAAACTTATAATACAGAATATCAACACAGGGTGTGACATTCCAAAGTTAAGCATCTGGAGCATTTCTCCCCAGGCCTCCACTGAAAATAGGCTCTGTTCTAATCGGACTTTCCTGGTAAGCAAATGATAAATAAATAAATAAATAAAATATGCTGGCATACCGTTCTTGGATTCACTCTCCTCTACATAGGTAAGTTATCTAAAATTAAACTATGATGGCCTCCAGGGCTGTGATCTCTCTATACTACTGCTTGTACTAAACAGATTAAAGTGTAAGAAAGGCTCACAGATATGAATCACTGAACAACTCATTACGTACAACTTGCCCTCAAGGAAATGTAAGGAATATATATTGTTGTCAGGATATGGACCTGCACTATCCACACCCAGAATAGGCTTCACATGGAACACCTGAAAGTACCTTCTGGTGCTCACTTGCCCACAGTTAATGCACTTTGAATAATCTATTTTAGTCAAAGCGCAGATGCATGCATGCATTAATTTGCAGAAATAGCTGGTAATATTCTCCAGCTGTACCAAGGTAGTAAACTGCCACCACCCCTGAATCGGGAGGTCATAATTAACTAGTTTGGATAGTAAGTCAAATAATTATGAATGCAAATAATAGCAGACAGCAAAACAGTCTGGCCAATTAGAGGAGGGCTGCCAGCAACCTCTTACTCTTTATCAATAAATATTATTGTATCACTTAATGCATAGGTAAACAGATGAGCATCCCCAGACTTTTTAAGTGTGAATAAATAAAATTATTTCTTTACGAAATAAGATAAGCAATGCCAGCTAACATTTAAATATACAGAGAAATATAAACTTGCACAAAGAAAACAAAATAATCACTCATAAAAATAGATTACAAGAAAGAGCAACATCTGTCTTCAATTTATCCTTCTCCTGTCTCTTAACTAAAAAAATACTGGTCTTTGAGCTTCAGGGACTAAATTCTCAGACAATATCATGGGCAGTGACAAACCCACTTGTATGCACACCACAAACTCCAAGATGGGTCTTCCCCTGACTTCCTGTAGCTCTCTTTTTCTTGGTTTCTTTGGCTTTTCCCAGTTAGGGGTCACCACAGCAGAACTCCATTCCACTAATGATTGGCAGTGGATTTTTCCAGTGCCAAGTTGCCAGCCCAATGCAGAACCTTCAAAGAAGGCACACCCATTCACATGCACACCTACCTGCATGTCTTTAAGCATCACTCGACCACAGGGAGGACATGCAGACTCCACACATGAGGTGCTCCAGCTGAGAATCGAACAGGAGAACCTCTTGCTGTGAGGCAACAATGCTAACCACTGCATCACCGCAGCTGCTTCATTCAGCTATTTAGGTATATTTCACATACAGAGGCCATGGATGCAGTTAAGTAGAATTTCACATTTACCCTAGCTACCTTCTTACAAAATTTTCTAATTGCATTTTTATAGTAATCCTATCCCCACTGTCCTTGACTCATCACCTATATATAATTACTTTCTCCCACTTCTAGTTTTAACTGTCTATACAGTAACTCTCCTTACCCATGTCATGTAAGACATATCTAATGTCTTGTTGTCAGATATACTGCATATGAATTGTTTGCATACTAAATGTTTTAGACTTTGAATTTAAGATCATGTATAAAGAGCAAAGAATAAATACCTGTTTCATATTTGTATAGGGTCACTACAGAACAATTACTTGTTTGTATCTAGATGTCTTAAGAGTAAACTATGTAATGCATCTTTGTAAAAAAAATTGTTTTGTCATGAGTATCTTAAATGCATCTGCTGGTGCTTTTCTCCCCCAGACCTCTGCTGAAAATGGGCTTTGCACAGATAGACTTTCTGGGCAAAAAAGGCAAACAAACAAACAAACAAGCAAGGAAATAAATAAATTTAGCTTTTAGCTTCTTGACTTAGGATTAGTCAAAGGTGGTGCAATCACATAGCACAACAATTACAGATTGTGTTTTGTAGCTTACATATAATTGCTATATTTCCCACCAGAAGGCAATTACAATGTTCTTATACTTTTTTGCACATTGCATAGAACAAGGTCACAAACTGTCATGTCTTTACAGATACAGTTACATATTGCAGTTTAGTGCTGCTTGTTTTATAAAGTTTAAATGCAGCTCACAGATCTGTTATAATCTGGTTCAGAAAATACTGGCAATGTTGTCATCAAACATAGCACAGAGTATTTGATATCTGTGCAGAGAAAAAAGCTAAAAGCACTGGCAGCTGGTGGGATT
>NC_056725.1:1212666170-1212693670 GCF_019279795.1 Protopterus annectens
GTCTCAAACTCAAATGTACGTTACTATTTAGTGACTTCAACCCTCAGATCATCCCAGTAATTTGCCAGAAAACTGAAATTTTTTGAGGAACAGACAAAAAATATGAGCCAAAAATCTAGACATTATGTGAAAATCTGGACAGTTGAGAGGTATGCTTTTAATGTGTAGTACCTATGGGATGTTGTGTGATAGCAATATATCTGCACTGCAGGTAACTGAGTTACTCTTTTACTCACAGCCTACATCATGTAAAAGATATGGTTAAGTAAGGAGAGAAATTCATTTTTGGTTTACTTGTCCTATGCAAATCAGCCAAGGCACTTTATTTTAGTGGAGATTGCAGAGATTGTTTCATATGCACGTCCCTTATACAAGATTTCTTATTGTCACTGCTCTTAGTGGTCACTACACCTGTGTGTGTGTGTGTGTGTGTGTGTGTGTGTGTGTGTGTGTGTGTGTGTGTGTGTGTGTGTGTGTGTGTGTGTGTGTGTGTGTGTGTGTCTGTGTGTGTCTGTGTGTGTGCGTGCGTCCGCATGCTTGTGCGTGTGTGTGTGTGTGTGTGTGTGTGTGTGTGTGTGTGTGTGTGTGTGTGTGTGTGTGTGTGTGTGTTGGAGGACAGACTTCAGTGATTCATACTTAGTGTCCTGCAAGTATACATGGATGTTTTCTATATTTGTTTAATACCACAAGTTTCTATTCCAGGGGCGGCCCGTGCTATTGGACTGCCGGACTGCAGCCCCCTCAACTGTAAAATAAAAGAAATAAAAATAAATAAAAAGAAAAGAAAAAAAATGTAAAAATTTGTGGACTTCGCGCATGCGCACTAGTCCGGACTGCTGCTGAGAGTCTGGAGCATGCGCAGATTGTCTCAGCAGCAGTCCTGATTGGGAACATGAGGAACGAAGCTCCCAGAAGTCTATGCAGTTTAGTTTTAAACTGCATAGACTGTCCTGGAACTCGCTGGGAAAATGCGTCGGGGTCGGACTGCAACATCAGCAGTCTGGAATTTGCTGCAGTCTCGTTGGGGGAAGATCTCACGGGTCTTTTTGCGCGCAGGGTCAAGATCTCGCGGGTCTTTTTGCGCGCAGGGTCAAGATCTCATGGGTCTGGATTTGCGCGGGGTTTGGATTTATTTATGGTGGTTTCACTTGCAGGGATCGGGGTTTGGATTTATTTATGGTGGTTCCTGTCACTTGCAGGGAAGGACAAGATCTACTACAGGTAAGTGGGATTTGGATGTTGCTGTAAGTGTGTGTGTGTGTGTGAGAGAGAGAGAAAATGCCCCAGGTGCAATATACTGGTGGTTAGACTCATGGTGGTGTGGTAGGGAATACCCCAGGCTTGAATGCTGTACCTTGTATGCAGGTGTTAAAGACCTGAATTCCCTACCCACCACCATTTGTAAAAAAATTGCAGATTTTTGCCTCATATTTGATCTGATCTGTTCCTCATAATAGCTGTGGTTTGTAAATGTTGCAATGCTTGATATTTGATGGTGCAGTGGTAGCATTGTTGCCTCACAGCTGCAGGTTCTCCGGTTTGATTCTTGGCTGGGGTTCCTTCTTTGTGGGGTCTGTATCTTCTCCCTGTGTTTGTGTGGAGTTGCTTTTGTGTCCTCCCATGTTACAAAGACATGTCTGCATTATTTCTTCCTGGGCCTCTGCTGAAAATTGTTTCTTTGTTCCAAGTCAGACTGTCCTGATTAACAAATGTTAAATAAAATTGACAGGCATTTGAATTTCAGACTTCAGATTTCTGAATGTTTAATTCCTTACATGTTTGATGGTGCAGTGGCAGTATTGTTGCCTCACAGCTATAGGTTTTCTGGTTTGATTCTTGGCTGGGGTGCCTTCTGTGTGGAGTCTGCATCTTATCTCTGTGTTTGTGTGGATTTGCTCTGGTGTCCTGCCATGTTACAAAGACATGTGTCTACAGTATTTCTCCCTGGGCCTCTGCTGAAAATTGTTTTTGTTTCATCAGAAGTAAAATTGACAGGCATTTGAATTTCATACTTAATATTCTTCAGAAAATACATAGTAAAACCACTTTTTATTCTAGCAATAAATATATAGTAACACAACCTTTATAGCAATTTTCTAAGTTTATAAGATGACTATTTGAAATGTGTCCTTATTTTTGGGACTGTATTACCCTGTTATTGGCTTTGTCCAGGTTTTTTGTGCTAAGGTTGACAGCTATGGCCAGAACTGAATTCACTGAATATGTTTGAGGGCTGTATTCCCTCATTACTGGGTTTGTCCAGGTGTTTTGTGCTAAGAGGTTGACAGCTATGGTGAGAACTGAATTCATTAATTGATAGCCATTTAAGTTTCAGTCTTCTTCTCTTTCACAAAGCAGCTGATTTGGCGTAGTGGTATGTTGCTCTGACTGTTTTGCAAAGGGACCTTGGCAGTAAAATGTATGGTGGTAACAGCATTTTTCTTTCACAAAGCAGGTGATTTGGCATAGTGGTATGTTGTTCTTACTCTATGCACAGGGACCTTGGCAGTAAAATGTATGGTGGTAACACAGCATTTTATTCTAGCAACTTTCCAAGATTATACAAGCAATGTTTAATGTGTCCCTGGTTTTTGCCCTTTTGACCCACCCCAATAAATTTGTTTTTTTTCCAGATTTCTTGTGCTGCGAAGTTGAGATGCAGTTGAGTATTGAGTAGATTCTACAAGGAGCTGAGAGCTGCAGGGGAAGAGAAGTTTAGTTCTGATTATGCTAAGTCAGCTCGCATTGTTAATAGCACAACAGGTTGTGTACTTGCTTTTGATGCAGAAGGTTGTTGGTTCTACTCCCATAAGGGGTGAATGCTGCGGTACTGAAAGTTAAGATACTAATTATGAGCCTGTTATCAGTTTGCCATCCATTTCCTATTGCAGTATTACTAGCTTATTTTTAATGTAATTTAGGCAGTTTATTCCTCAGGGGCATCAGACACTTTTTTTTTCACTGAAACCATGAAATATAAAGGTGATTGCTAGCAACAACCTCTTCATTACAGATTTATTTAACGTGGAATTATTTAGATGACTTTTTTACTACTTCAGAGATTGTGCATATTTACTGATAATGGTGGACTGTAGAATTGTGCATATTTACTGATAATAGTGGACTGTAGAAGTTTGAGTAGACTTTTATGATGGAAATGTTCTGAATTGGGCAGTTTTGTCATTGGTGCATGCGTTTTGTTTCATTGTTTACTGGAAAAATGTTCAAAGCAATAGGAAGGTGTATCAAAGAGCACATGTATGTGTCATATGCACGGGGCCTATGATTTCAAAGCAGCCCAGAATTAATCTTTATCTTCCACGGGTAAAATGTATTTTCTTTGAATGTGGGTTTCAATTTTGTTTCAATGAATGTGAGTTTCAAGGGCAGAGAAGTTTTAATGCCAAGTTTGTTTAGCAGATGTCTTAGTGTTTGTGCTGTAAAATGCAAAATAAAACTTTCAAATGAAGTTCAAATCATCATAGAAGTAAATCAGTATGCACATTAGTGTTTATGGTAAATGGAGTGAAATAGCCAAGTAATGGATCATTGGAATGGCTGCAGGAGTAGGCTCCATTCAACCATGGTTTTGTGAGGGGGAATGGTGGCAAACTTAGGCAGCCCCAGCTGAACTATACCTCCCAACTGTCCAGATTTTCAAAGAATGAATAGATTTTTTGCTTCTTATTTTTGGTTTGTTCCTCATAAAATTTGTGGTTTTCTGGCAAATCATTTAGGAATTAAGTCAGTAAATAATGACACACTGAGTTTCAGACTTCATAACCTTCAGAAAAATGCATGCTAAAGTAAGACCTGTTCTATCAACTGTCTCAGTTTATACAAGAGCAATTTTTAGTACTGTTTATATGTTCCCCCAATATATTTGGCCTTGTCCAGATTTATTGCATTAACAGGTTGAGAGGTACATGCAAATAAATTGCTTTATAGTATTAGGCATAGCCAAACCTCTCAACTGTCCCTGATTTTGGCTCAAAATGTTGCTCTTCCCCTAATGATCCCTCCGCAAAATAGCAATTTTGGAAGAAATCGTGGAGGGTTTATAATTAAGAAATAACTAATAATCAGATTACTTTTATTTCAGAAATGCATGTAGATTCTTTTATTTTGTCAGCTGCTCAAGCTAGCAGTACTAATATTAAAGTGTCCCTTATTTGACAGGTTCCCAGCTGTATTGTGTTGCTATTTTATATTTTTTACATCACATTTTTGGTCCATTTTTCATAAAATTGTGTTTTTTGGCAAATTAGTGACAAATCATTAAAGACTGAAGTTAGAAAATAATGACAGACATTTGAGTTTCAGATTTCATACCGTTCAGAAAATTCATACTAATGCAAGACCTATATTATCTTTCTAAGTTTATCAGAGCAATATTTTAAAAATTGTCCTTATTTTTGGGCCTTTGTCCCATTTCTTTGTATGGCTTTGTCCAGATTTCTTGCTCTGAGGTTGAGAGGTATGACAAATGTGTCAGGGCCATCACAAGTCAGCCAGAGACATTTCAAACTGTGACATACTTGTTGCACCCCACTCCCCCATGTAGTGACTCTGGATGTGTCGAAGCAAGGCAAGGAGTAGTTATGCAGTGTAAATGTGCAGAGAATCCCACCCATCCAAGGTAGACACAAGTACTACAGTGGCTTTTCATCTGTCCTTGATTTTTACAGAATGGTCTGGTTTCTGTCATATTTTTGTACTGTTTATTTATGCTTATTACTCAAAGTGCCTGTTGTTCTGTGTTTAAGTAGCAATACTTTAATGACCATCAGGTAAGCTTGGCTGAGATTGCAAGATGCAAGTAAGCTTTAATAAGCATACTGTTAAAGAATTGCCAACATTGGAAGCCTTTCTGTTGCCATGTAGAGAATACTTAACTAGATAATGTATAAGCCTTGGGTATTGAAATGCATATGCCAGTATTTGTAATAAAGGACAGGATTACATTATTTTAAGAGTCTCATTACACTTGGAGACTTCCAGTCATCTCTGCAGGCTTTACCCGTAAACAGAATGCCAATTGTGTGGTCCATAACCTGTACAGTAATCCTTTTAAGCAATGTATTTTGAGCTTATTTCTTGTTTGCTTTTCATTTTTTACTTTGATCATGTTTTCACCATGAAACAAGTAGATGTCAGGCAGCAGGTCTTTTTTTTGGATAAGGAACATTTTTACAAGTGGGGGCATCAGAGATTTCTACTTTCAGCATGTTACTTGGTACTTTAATAAAATTGAATATAAATTATGATTAGAACTGCAGTGCAAGAAGTGGTTTGAGTTGAGTGCTGCTTGTTTTTCTTATACTTGATTTTGACTGACATTCCATTAATGTATTTGAAAAAAGTAATTTATTTTTTCATGCCTCACAACCTTTTTTGTTTCCATCTAGATATTAAGCTGTCATGCAGCCAATGCATTGAAATATTTTTATTCTTCTACACTTCATTTTGTCTTGATTGGACTCTCATAATGATGGTTTGGCACCCAGGGCAGTATATTTAGTTTTTGTGGTTTGCTACTACAGGTGTGTTTGTGTGTGGTAGGGAATACCTCAGGCTTGAACCCTGTACCTTGTATGCAGGTGTTAAAGACCTGAATTCCCTACCCACCACCATTTGTAAAACAATTGCAGATTTTTGCCTAATATTTGATCTGATCTGTTCCTCATAATATCTGTGGTTTGTAAATGTTGCAATGCTTGATATTTGATGGTGCAGTGGTAGCATTGTTGCCTTACAGCTGCAGGTTCTCAGGTTTGATTCTTGGCTGGGGTGCCTTCTTTGTGGGGTCTGTATCTTCTCCCTGTGTTTGTGTGGATTTGCTTTTGTGTCCTCCCATGTTACAAAGACATGTCTGCATTATTTCTTCCTGGGCCTCTGCTGAAAATTGTTTTTTTGTTCCAAGTCAAACTGTCCTGATTAACAAATGTTAAATAAAATTGACAGGCATTTGAATTTCAGACTTCAGGTTTCTGAATGTTTTAATTCCTTACATATTTGATGGTGCAGTGGTAGTATTGTTGCCTCACAGCTATAGGTTTTTCTGGTTTGATTCTTGGCTGGGGTGCCTTCTGTGTGGAGTCTGCATATCTTCCCTGTGTTTGTGTGGATTTGCTCTGGTGCCCTGCCATTTTACAAAGACGTGTCTACAGTATTTCTCCCTGGGCCTCTGCTGAAAATTGTTTTTGTTCTGTCAGAAGTAAAATTGACAGGCATTTGTATTTCAGACTTCATGTTCTTCAGAAAATACATAGTAACACAACCTTTTATTCTAGCAATTTTCTAAGTTTATAAGATGAATATTTGAAATTTGTCCCTATTTTTGGGACTGTATTCCCCCATTATTAGCTTCATCCAGGTTTTTTGTGCTAAGGTTGACAGCTATGGCAAGAACTGAATTCACTGAATATGTTTGAGGGCTGTATTCCCTCATTACTGGGTTTGTCCAGGTGCTTTGTACTAAGAGGTTGACAGCTATGGTGAGAATTGAATTTACTAAATGATAGCCATTTAAGTTTCAGTCTTCCTCTCTTTTACAAAGCAGCTGATTTGGCATAGTGGTATGTTGCTCTGACTGTTTTGCACAGGGACCTTGGCAGTAAAATGTATGGTGGTAACGCAGCATTTTTCTTTCACAAAGCAGCTGATTTGGCATAGTGGTATGTTGCTCCAACTGTTTTGCACAGGGACATTGACAGTAAAATGTATGGTGGTAACACAGCATTTTATTTAGCAACTTTCCAAAATTATACAAGCAATGTTTAATGTGTCCCTGGTTTTTGGGCTTTTGACCCCCCCCCCCCAATAAATGTTGGCTTTTTCCAGTTTTCTTGTGCTGTGAAGTTGATTATTGAGTAGATTTTACAAGGAGCTGAGAGCTGCAAGGGAACAGAAGTTTAGTGTTGCTTAAGTGAAGTTGGTTTGCCTTGTTAATAGCACAACAGGTTGTGTACTTGCTTTTGATGTAGAAGGCTGTGGGTTCTACTCCCACAAGGAGTGGATGCTGCCGTACTGAGAATGTTCTCCTTGGTGAAGATACTAACTATGAGTCTGTTATCAGTTTGCCATCCATTTCCTCTTGCAATATTACTAGCTTATCATTTTTTAATGTAATATAGGCAATTTATTCCTGAGGGGCAACAGACACTTTATTTTTCAATGAAACCATGAAATATAAAGGTGTTTGCTAGCAGCAACCTCTTCATTAGTTACAGATTTCTTTAATGTGGAATTATTTAGATGACTTTTACTTCTTCAGAGATTGTGCATATTTACTGATAATGGACTGTAGAATTGTGCATATTCACTGATAATGGACTGTAGAATTGTGCATATTTACTGATAGTGGTGGACTGTAGAATTGTGCATATTTACTGATAATGGTGGACTGTAGAATTGTGCATATTTACTAATAATGGTGGACTGTGGAAGTCTGAGTAGACTTTTATGATGGAAATGTTCTGAACTGGGCAGTTTTGTCATTATGGGTGCATGCGTTTTGTTTCATTGCTTACTGGAAAAATGTTCAAAACAAATTTAAAACACCCTCTAACAACTGTACTGTATTGTACAAGGAATATAAATTTAGTACAACGAGGAAGGTGTATCAAAGAGCACATGTATGTTTCATATGCAAGGGGCCTATGATTTGAAAACAGCCCAAAATTAA
Source organism: Protopterus annectens (assembly GCF_019279795.1). Taxonomy (NCBI): domain Eukaryota; kingdom Metazoa; phylum Chordata; order Ceratodontiformes; family Protopteridae; genus Protopterus; species Protopterus annectens. The sequence goes on from NC_056725.1 coordinate 1,212,673,858, forward strand.
TCTTTATCTGCCACTGGCAAAATGTATTTTCTTTGAATGTGGGTTTCAATGCTGTTTCAATGAATGTGAGTTTCAAGGGCAGAGAAGTTTTAATGCTAAGTCTGTTTTTCAGTGTGAGACTGCATTGCTTTGTTTAGCAGATGTCTTAGTGTTTGTGCTGTAAAATACAAAATGAAACTTTCAAATGAAGTCCAACTCATCATAGAAGTAAAGCAGTATGTTTATGTTAAATGTAGTGAAATAGCCAAGTAATGGATCATTGGAATGGCTGCAGAGGATCCATTCAACCATGATTTTGTCAGGGGGGAAGGGCAGCAAACTGAGACAGGCCCATCTGAACTACACCTCCCAACTGTCCAGATTTTCAAAGAATGAATAGATTTTTGCTTCTTATTTTTGGTTTGTTCTTCATAAAATTTGTAGTTTTCTGGCAAATCATTTAAGAATTAAGTCACTAAATAATGATACACTGAGTTTCAGACTTCATAACCTTCAGAAAAATGCATGCTAAAGTAAGAACTGTTATTCTATCAACTGTCTCAATTTATACAAGAGCAATTTTTAGTACTGTTTATATGTTCCCCCAATATATTTGGCCTTGTTCAGATTTACTGCATTATCAGGTTGAGAGGTACATGCAAATTGCTTTATAGAATTAGGCATAGCCAACCTCTCAACTGTCCCCGATTTTGGCTCAAAATGTTGCTCTTCCCCCTAATAATCCCTCCGCAAAATAGCAATTTTGGAAGAAAACATGGAGGGTTTACAATTAAGAAATAATTATAATAATCAAAGTTATAGATTACTTGAAATGCATGTAGATTATTTTATTTTGTCAGTTGCTCAATTTAGCAGTAGTAATATTAAAGTGTCCCTTCTTTGACAGGTTCCCAGCTGTATTGTGTGGCTATTTCATATTTTTGCATCACATTTTTGGTCCATTTTTCATAAAATTGTGTGTTTTGGCAAATTAGTGACAAATCATTAAAGACTGAAGTTAGAAAATAATGACAGACATTTGAGTTTCAGATTTTATACCCTTCAGAAAATTCATACTAATGCAAGACATATTCTATTATCTTTCGAAGTTTATTAGAGCAATATTTAAAAATTGTCCTTATTTTTGGGCCTTTGTCCCACTTCTGTGTATGGCTTTGTCCAGATTTCTTGCTCTGAGGTTGAGAGGTATGACAAATGTGTCAGGGCCATCACAGTCAGCCAGAGACATTTCAAATTGTGACATACTTGTTGCACCCCACTCCCCCATGTAGTGACTCTGGATGTGTCCAAGCAAGGCAAGGAGTAGTTATGCAGTGTAAATGTGCAGTGTGCCCCCCCCCCCATCCAAGGTAGACACAAGTAAAACAGTGGCTTTTCATCTGTCCTTGATTTTGCAGAATGGTCTGGTTTCTGTCATATTTTTGTACTGTTGATTTATGCTTATTACTCAGATTTATGCTTATTACTCAAATTGCCTGTTGCTCTGTGTTTAAGTAGCAATGCTTTAATGACCATAAGGTAAGCTTGTCTGAGATCGTAAGATGCAAGTAAGCTTTAATAAGCATACTGTTAAAGAATTGCCAACAATGAAAGCCTTTCTGTTGTTGCCATGCAGAGAATACTTAACTAGATAATGTATAAGCCTTTGGTATTGAAGGACAGGATTACATTCTTTTAAAAAGCTCACACTTGTTGGAGACTTCCAGTCATCTCTACAGGCTTTACCCGTAAACGAAACAGAATGCCAATCATGTGTGGTCCATAACCTGTACAGTAATCCTTTAAGCAATGTATCTTGAGCTTGTTTCTTGTTTGCTTTTCATTTTTTACTTTGATCATGTTTTCCCCATGAAACAAGTAGATAGTTGTCAGGCAGCAGGTCTTTTTTGGATAAGAAACATTTTTACAAGTGGGGGCATCACAGAGATTTCTACTTTCAGCATGTTACTTGGTACTTTAATAAAGCTGAATATAAATTATTATTAGAACTGCAGTGCAAGGAGAAGTGGTTTGAGTTGAGTGCTGCTTGTTTTTCTTATACTTGATTTTGACTGGCATTCCAGTAATGTATTTAAAAAGTAATTTATTTTTTCATGCCTCACAACCTTTTGTTTCCATCTAGATATTAAGTAAGCTGTCATGCAGCCAATGCACTGAAATATTTTTATTCTTCTACACTTATTTTTGTCTTAATTGGACTCTCATAATGATGGTTTGGCACCCAGGGCAGCGTATTTAATTAAAGTTAGTTTTTGTGGTTTTGAGCATAGCTCCTCCCCTTTCTAGTTGGCCACACCCCTTCCCTATTGACCCCACCCATTAAGCTGTCTCCTGCAGCCCCCCTTTGATTTGAAGTCACCAGCCACCACTGTTCTATTCCCTCTCCATTCTTTGTTAGATCAATACCACAGATGCCCCACTTGAAGTTTCAGTTACCCCCATATGTCTAAACTATCCAGATTTTCTCAGAATGTCCAGACTTTTGCCTCATGTTTTCAGTCTGTCCCTCACAAAATGTGTGCTTTTCTTGCAAATCACTGAGAATTATATTTATTAAATAATGACAGACATTTGAATTTCAGACTTCATATCCTTCAGAAAATGCATGGTAACAAAAGACATTTAATTCTGACAACTTCCTAAGTTTATAAAAGCAAATTTTACATTTTGCAGCTTTGTCCTCCTATTATTTTTGGCTTTGTTCAGATTTCTTGAGCTAAGAAACAGAGAGGTATGGTCACCCCAAGCCCACTTGTGGAGCACTATATAATATATATTATAGCCTTGACAGACTGACTAATATAAACTGGGGTACCTGGGGGTTAGGTCAAAAAATCATATATATATATTTTTTTTCTCCTTGCTTATCTGCCCATGTGGAGCAGATGTTATTGGTCACTGCCTTCCCACCTACAAACCATACATGATCACTAACCATAACCAGAAGTTCCTTAGATATAAACAGGCAACAACCTGCCTCCACTCCAGTGAAAGAGGTCATCAACCCACTCTCATTTACAATTTACAAGGGAAAACATGTTATTTATCTATCGGTATTGTCCATTATCCTTATACATAGCAGTCTTATCCCCAGCTCACATTTTTTACAATTGCTTGCTAGGTTGGTGAACCTTGGAGTATACCACTTTTCTGTGATTCAGTGCCTCTGGCAGCTTAGTATAACATTGTGAGCTTATGGCCTCCAGTAATTCTAACAATATCAAAGATTACCTACCAAATCCTGCAGTGACCATGGTCAATGCCAATTGTTACCACCAATTCACTGCAGACAAAAATCTATCTAGGTTTAGATGACTTTAAGTATAGCCTTAAAGCTAATATAATAACCCAATTAATTGAAAACAACTAATAGCATCTTCTTTTCAGGGGTGCTTTCTACCATTTCTTACATTTCTATTATTCTCTTTGCACCCTGGCTCCCATCTGACTATCTTTTGTATGTGAACATTTTATTTTTGTTTTCCTTGAAAATTTAGCAATGCACTGAACAATTACTTTTTAGTGTTCCACTTATATTTCATTCCATTTGTGACAACCCAACACTGGACCAGTAATCAAGGAGTCTCAATCCTCACTACTGGCAGCAGTGGGGGCTGTACACCAGCAGAATAACAGGTACACACATAGTATTTTCAGATGCATCTGTCTGCATCAAGTGCAATTTCCCTTAAGAACACACAGACATCACAGTCAGTCTGGAGCTGGTTTCTCCCTTATTCTCCAGACCCCCAATAAGACTCCCCACTGGCACAACTATAGAGTTGAGATCTCAGCTGAGTGGCCAAGCCAAGACCTCTAGCACCCTTTCTGTCCAACCAGTGCTTCCTGTCCCTGCCCAAGTAGCTGACACACACTCTTGGAAATTTGATTTAACACAAACATACGCACACACACACACACACACACACACATGGGACACACACTCTTTGAAGTTTGATTTACACAAACACACACACACACACACACACACACACACACACACACACATACATACACACATGGGAAATGCTGGCACAGGTTTAGTAGCTATGTCCCCTTTTACCCAGACTGTAAGGTAGTTATCAGTGCCACCAGACAACTCCTTATCACCTACTTTAAGGTCCTTAACAAAGGGTGTCCAATATTACTGTGTAATATTAATATTAATACAAATGGTGGTTTGACCAAGAGCAAGGCTATTAGGAGTGGCCCACACAGTGTCATTAAGTAAATATGCAGGTACTCTCAAAATGTAAGTACCTCTACACAGATCAGCCACAATGAAAGGTTTAAATATATTTAATAATAAATAATAAAATAACAAGATAATGCTAAATATATATTCACAGTGACATCAGAGCTTAAAACCACAGGAAATATTTAAAACAACATTGCAGGACAGTCTCAAATAAATAAAGAAAAGTATCTAAACTAAACTTTGCTATATACCTGACTATATCTAAGAGAGTTACTATACCCTAGAAACTTACTTAAAGAGCAAGGCAGATGTTGTGGTGAATGGTTCTTGTCAGGACCAAGACAGAATACAGAATGCCCTGTCTCACTAAGAGAGATCTCAAATTAATATCTCAAATATTACTGCTGGGATAGCTGGCAGAATTGCATCATTTCTTGTCATCTGACTCTATCCTAGGTGAAACCCCCACTACTGGAAGCCAGCAGTATTTAGTTCTACCTGTGAAAATACATAGACCTCAGATCTTTGGAAGATGGTGGAAGTCATAAAACAATTGCATTCCTTCATACTTTCAGAGATAGTAATTAGTTCACTCCAAAGTCAATAATGAAATATTCTCAGCACAGACTCTATATCTCTACCTATACTGAAAAGTGAAATATACTTTTATTGTGTAGCCAGAAAGTAATTTAATTTCAGCTATTTTTCTGAAGTTAACCTCCTGTATTCCAGTTTCCACTGTGAAAATATATACATTTAAACAGTTACAATAGTGCATGTACATTTCTGTTCTATTCAGCAGGGCACACTGTGGTTACATTTCAAACAGCACTTTGCAAAAAAATTTTTCAACCCACACTTCTGTACTAGCAGTTTGATATACACGACATACAGTTTTAATACATTTATAACACAAGCATCTTATATAAATCATGTTTATATTCACAAATGACATATAACTATTTACAAAATTCCAGATAACTGTGCTGGCAGTATCCCCCTTTGTCACACCATTGATTAAACAAATATTTCATATTTCCTACCTTTAAGTGTTTCTCTTCATCTATTACATCTTCATTTTGTTTGCCTCCATCCTTTCCTACTGTAATGTTGTATATTCCTTTTACCTTTTGTATGTACTATAATATTCTCACTGCAGTTCAATGAAGCCTAAACTATCTATTTTGCCAATGTGTATTCAGAAAGAAAGGTTTACCTGAATATTAAGTATGTTAATACTGCCTGCCTTTAAATCTTAACTGTCTCTGAGGTTTTAGCACTTCAAGTGTAGCTTACATTTATTACTGGTAAAATTTAACATTATTGTTATTGAGGAAATTCAGCAATATGGTTGAAGTTAAGACATTGCTGTCTTTCTCAGTAAAGCCTAAGTCTTGTGAATCTGCTTTGACAATGAGGATTTCAAATGTTTTAGACTGGAAAAAACTGTACTGCAACCACTGTATAATTCAAACCATCTTTTTTTCTGCTTTCCAGCTTTAAAGCGTTTGCATCCCATGCCCTATTCTTTAGTGAATTTTCATGATCTCTGTCTTACTTACTCCCCATTCAAAAAACTATAGAATTGTGGACATTTACAATGTACTAATCTCATCAGTGCAGCTTCAAAGGATCCATGCTTGTTTGTTAGTCTTTACTCTGTAGTTACTCTGGAGCGACATGTTTATATTTATTCCATCTCTCTATGTAATTATGGTTATACATACTGTAATGCATCTCAGTGCAACGGAGTATACAGACACAAGAATAATACAAGACAAATAAAATATTTAGATTTAGCTTCCTCCTCTTTGCTGTCCTTAAAATTCATTTTCAGATTTACCGAGTTCACAAAGCCTTACACATCTTATGTTTTTCTGTCTTTCTTTGCTTTTCTTCCTGCTCAACTTGGTTTAAATCTTGGCACAAAGTTGCCAACAGAGGAAATGGAGCTAAATGTTAAATATACACATCAACAAGAATGGTGCCAAGTACCCCAGGACACATTCTGAGTAACAAGTTCACGCAACTGTTAATCTTATGAGAGAGAGAGAGAGAGAGAAAGGATTCCTGTGCATTGTGGAAGTCACAAAATGTGCCACATGGAGAATTAGCTATCAGAAATATACTACAGAGTGTATGTGCCCGGAAACTGCTACATGGAGCCTTTAAAGACCAGATTAAACATACAAGGAAATGAATGACGCAGCCACTAAAGGGAACTACCATTACACTGAAATATAGTTTCCTGAATACTTCTGCCCATGAAAATATGCTAAGGGAGGAAAGTAGAAAATCCAAAGAAGAGAAATGAAATGTACTAAACATCCACTATAATAAGCAAGAACTAAATAAATAAATCTTTGAAGAGATACTGCCTTTCTCTCTCATAAATATTCTTATGATACCTTACCCTCCATGAGGTTGTTTTTTCTTATAACCCCCTAAAAATTTTGTAATCAGGTTCAGGTCACTCCAGTTTTATCTCATGATAACTTTTCATTAACATTACAATATGCTGCCATGATAACCCGCCATCTACATTTAGGTATATGTCCATGATAACCTGTCATCCAAATTACAGGCATGTGCCCATGATAACATGCATCTACAGTCCAGGTATACCACCTCCCACCCACCCACCCATCCACCACAACTTATTATAAAGAATTATTTTTGAATGTTTAACCCCCTCTTTATCTTAATCTCAACAGTGCTGCTGTCCACCATATCTCCATTTTCAGCCAGCAAGTAAGTAAAGCCATCTTTTATACTGTACACATGTTTTGCTTTGAACTGTAGCAAAATGGATACTTGGATAACTTCAGTGAAAAGAAGCAAACAGTGAATGAAACTACATTTCATGGAATGCATTGACTATTCCATGATATGCTTCAGGCAGCTAAAGGTATTTCCTACATGAAAACTAGATAATTTACACATTTCAAATTCAAATACATTTGGGCACCTAAACAAGTCACCAGTGGGGACCAGGTTAGCAACAAACAGTTAAGTCTGCAGTAAATGTGGTCACACAATTCACATTATTACAGACAAAAGCATACGAGGTCAAGCATTAGCAATACTTAATTCCTCAATAAACTACTTAGTTCATTGCGGTAAAACAAATGGCAACATTCAGAAATGCCTTACCAAGGCTATATTTGGTATGAAGCAAATATACATCTTAAGGAAAAAAGTTTAATTAATGTGGAAATAACAACACTTTGGAGGAAAAATATCATCATTACTGCAAAAGTGTGTCTTTTATCTTAGATTTAAATAAAAACAAACTCCCATTTGCTGCAAGACAGTCAGTCTTAAAGTCTTAAATACCCCAGTTTCAGATTGCCTTTGGGGATCTACTAGTTTAGCATGTACAGGTGGAGATGAGGCCTTTAGGACTGCATACCATCTTTCAAACTGTAGACTGTCCCCGTGCAAGTAAAGTCCCCTCACCCCAAATGGACAGCATACCTTTTCAGCACAAGAAAAGACTCCTAAAATAACAATTTTAATCTAAAATTGTTTATATATTTCATTTGTCTTTGCCTTTTTGCTAGATTTGTGACTAGAAAGGTCTGAAATTATCCTGTTCACTAACCATGTTAATAAATCAATTAAATTAAAATTAGATAAAAAGTGGGCATTCAGAAACATGCTAGATCCAGTCAGTAAACAATGTCATAACTAAGAAACAGATCTGTTTGCTTCTACATTTAATTTTCATTTGGCAGCCAAATGGTAGCGGAACTAGATATTCATCTGAAATTCTGGTGGCCCAAATTCAGGTAGCAGCCTGAGTGTCAAAAGCCCAGTCAAACACATAAAGGATATGTGTGGCAGTGTTGGAGTCACCTTTCGCAGGTCACACTGTAGCAGCACCTTGGTAGAGATGGAAGCAACTACATTCTGGGCACTATAGCAGTCAAATTAGTGTGGGGGAGACAGACCTGTATGATGAGAATGAGTTCAGAAGCAATTTTCATCCAAAAACTCAATACATGGCAATGCATACTATCGGTTAGCTGCTAGAAGCTTCTATATATGCTGTGCAGCGTTTAGCCTACTGTCTGCATTTGGTGGGGGGATAGTGAGGCTTATACTCTGCAGTGTCAAATGAAGCTGTTAAATGCTGTATACACTGTGGAAGCTCAAAACCCATCTCATTTGAATTAAATACTCTCACAATCCAAGCAATCATAAAGTCAAGCAGATTCATTAAAGAATAAGAATATGTGAAAAAAATGGTTTTATCACAAAAGAAAATGTTTTTTTCAGCAGATACTATCAAATTAAAAGTGATTTTTAGGAAACTAAATGAAAAAGAAACAATATATATTCAGAGAATACATTAGACTGTCCTTAAAGCTACAATAAAGTTAACATCAGCATGACATTACATTTATTAAAGCATGTTCCATTTGGGTCAGAGGTCTCTCTCTCTCTCTCTCACTCTCTGCCACACACACATACACACATACACACACACACACACACACACACACACACACACACACACACACACACACACACACACACATGCACACTAGGGAGAAAGGACAGAATGGTGGGAGAGGAACTGTTACATCCCTAAATTTCAGTCATATTCCTGAGATAGTACAGGAATTTGGATATAAAACAATTCAGTGAGTGAGAATAAAAAAAAAAATCAAAATGGGCTACTAAAAGCAGACTAAGCCAACAACTACTAATGAAAATTAATATCTACATTTTATGTGAGGGGGCTTGGGACTCTGTCCTCAATAACTTATAGCATAAAGATTATGCCCCACATTATCAGCTCCAGGGTTGACAGCATATCTTTCAACTTTACATTTTCAAAGTGTAAAATACTACCTCCCTTAATGTAGAACAAATAGGAAAAATGTGGAACACCACATCCTATTAAATGGAACAAATGGAAAAATGAGCACTGCCTCCCACTGTGTCAGAACAAATGAACAAAACGTGGAACACAGTATTGTGGAAAATCTGTTACATCATATTTACAAAAAGCTCTGTTGATGAATTCACATAATTCAGTATTATTTACAATGGAAATTACTTTAAAAAATTTACAGTGAACGAGTGACAAATCTTTTCATATAGATCAATATGCAGTATGGAATTGTTAAGACTCAAAATGAGGAATTGTTCCTCATAATGAGATACAAGTGAGAGGTGTAACTGCCATTGTGACTAAGAATATAGCAACACTCAGGGTTCCTTATAACAACACATCATTGCCAATGGTACACGAGTCACTTCCCATTTCGTTTTGCATTGTTTGCTTGTTGACTTTATTTTTGGTGGCCATTTTGTGCAGTGAGCTACGTCCAGTTTCAGTGACAGGTTAAGCAGAAAATCTCTAAATAAGAATTAAAGCTACTTACAATTCAAGGCTCAATAAACACTATGACACAAAGTACAAATTACAGTAAAATAAATACAACTATTAAAATGTCAGTACCAACTGAGTTAAATGCAAAAGCATGCTATGTAATGTCAGAAAGTATACAATGAATGTTTCTGTACTTTCATTATCATATGCATTTTAATGTGCCACCTGAGTTCTGTTTACAGCGTAAAAATGCAAAAAAAAGGTTAGTGCAGTTCCAGAGAAGGAAAAGGTCTCCTGGTAAAGTAAAAGGGCAAAGCATGGATAGCAGCCATATACATAGCTTTGTGATGCTGTTCAACTCCACCCCCCCCCCAGACTTCTAATATAAACCTTATGAGAGCCATATATTTATATATGAAGTTGCTTCGTACCGGACCTCTTAACTACAAAATTAACATTTTCTGGCCTACTTAGTTCCTTCCCTCATCTCCATTTATTTGAATTTCTAAGCTCTAATCTCGTGAACTATTATCTGTTTTGACAAACTCACTAATACGCTTCTTCAGATGCTTACTGTTCATCATCTATTAACATTTAAGTACCTTGTAATAGCTGCCTTTATTTCATATGAATGTAATTTAATTAGCAAATATATGTGTAATTGTTAATGTATATTACTTAATGTCTGTAAATGTTTATTATTAAATGTCTGCTTAAAAATGTTTGTAATATGTTAAAGCTTTTCCCCAGGCCTCCATTGAAAAGAGTTTTTTTGACTAAACCCAGTCAGACAAACCTGGTAAATGAAAGCAAACTGAACTAAAATAAAATAGCCAGGGAAGTTTTTACCATGAAGGCAATTGTGTATAATTCCACATGTCATATACTGGACTGAGGACATCTGCCTATCTCATTATAACATTTGCGATGAATAGGAATGAGTCAATGCAGTCAATAAATTATTTTAAGCTACAAGCAGCTGGTTTCCTTTCTAGAATAATTATTGATACAATATGGTTTTGACTAGCATCAATTTGTAATGTAACTAACTTAATCACATCAAAATATTTAATTGTCAGTACTCTGGTAAATTTGTTTTCTTTAATTTGTGTTAAACAATTTTCTATAATTTGCATTAGTTTTTACTTTTCAGGCAAAAGTTTGTTGCCCACATACTTTCCCCACAAACATCTACTGATTAAAACCAAAAAGAAGAAGCACAACACAAACTTCCAAAACAAACTCGTGAACCATATTCTGGGAATGTTCTATTCTTTGTAAAACACTGTTAAAATTATTTTTAATAATATGAACCTCATTAAAAAGAAAGAACTGGATAAGTGCTTTCATCCTCTACAGTGGAGAACTTCTTCAGCCTGAAGAAGTTCTCCATTGTTGAGGACGAAAGCAGTTATCATCCACTACAATGGAGAACCTCTTCAGTCTGAAGAAGTTCTCCATTTTAGAGGATGAAAGCACTTATCCAATTATTCCTTTTTAATGTGGTTCATATTATTAAAAAGAATTTTAACAGTGTTCCCTGGGATATGGTTTGAGTGTTTGTTTTGAAACTTCTACTGATGCCTTGATTCCCTCACAAATAAATCCAATTATTTATAAAGAACTCTCTCTTTTTGCAACTTGGTCCAGCTTTTTAGTATCCTATTATTAAATCTGTAATTGGTTATATTACAGCAACGTACATGCATGTGTAAATTGTTGTGATAATTTTTTTCAAATGAACATTCCCTGTAAACCTTATAAATTTAAACTCGTTAAAAAAACTTTTGATCTTTAAATTCTTTGCATGTTAATGTGACACTGCCAGCCCAGCTATCTGAAATTTTGTAAATAATCATATGTCATTTGTGAATATTAATGTCTTACAAATGTGAGAGAACTATATGTTATGTGTATATTAAACTACTAGTACAGAAGTATGTGTAAAGTACTGAGCTAAAATTTAACCATAGTGTACCCTACTGGAAAAGAACAGAAATGTATATAAACTATATACCGGTGCAAATGTATGTTTTAATAATAGAAGCTGGAACATACAGAGTTAACTTGCAAAACCTCAAGAAAATAAGTTGAAATTGTTTACGATTGTGCTATAAAACTTAGTTAATGCAAAGAGACAGGATGTCTAGAGCTAGACGTTTTTCTAGTGTCTTGAAACAGAAATAATTACTAGGTTAAAACCTAGCAGAACATCCACTCATCATCATCTGCATTTGCCTTGCTAATAGTAAGTAACTAGGGTACAGTAATTTATTTTAGATATAGTTAGGAATATAGTAAAGATTAGTTTAGATGTTTTCTGTATTTATTTGAGACTGTCCTGCAATGTTGTTTTAAAATATTTTCCTGTGATTCTGAACTCTGTAGTTACTGTGTTGTTTGAGTATTGTCTTTTTCTTTTATTATTTATTATTAAATATATTCAAACCTATTTTTGTGGCTGATATTTGTGAGACATATTTAAGCTCTTACAGTACTTGCATATGTACTTGGTGACACTGTACAGGCCACTTCTAAATAGCCTTGGTCTTGGTCACACTTACCATTTGGATAATAGTAACAGTATTAGTAATAGTAGGATTGGTCACCATTTGGGAAGGGCCTTATAGTTGCTGATAAAGAGCTGGGTGGTGGCAGTGATAATTACCTTTTAGTCTGGGCAGAAGGGGGCATAGCTAGTACACCTGTGCCAGCCTTTCCCAGAAGTGTGTGTGTGTGTTTGTATATAAATAAAATCTCAAAGTGTGTGTGTCAGCTACTTCAGCAGGGACATGAAGCACTGGCTGGACAGAGAGGGTGCTGGAGGTTTTGGCTTGACCACTCAGCTGAGATCATAACCCTATAGCTGTGTCAATGGGCAGTCTTATCGGGGATCTGGAGAGAGAGGGAGAAACCAGCCCCAGATGGACTGTGATCTCTGTGTGCTCTTAAGGGAAATTGTACTTTACTGTGTGTGTACATCCTTCCAATGTGTACGTCCCTCACTGGTAGTAGTATTGAGGATTTAGGCTCCTTGATTAGTGGGCCAGTGCAGGGGAGTCACAATAGATATGGAGAAACTGCATTGTCTTTAGGAACATACTGAATAAGGTTTCAAAATAATTATCCTTTCTGAGTACAAAATTGAGAGATGGCTGGAATACTTATTTTAGTTATACAAATATCTTTTATTCTTAGTTATATGCTTATTCTTATCAATGTTCTTATCAAGATTCCAGACTTTGTTGGCATACTTTGATCTGCAAATTATTGTTTTAAATTCTTCATGGAGCTATACATGATCTTTCTACCTAAAATTATCAAGACTTAATGTGATAACTTAGAAGCCTTCTGCCAAATGTTATCAATACCCTGATCAAAGCAAATTACTTTTGATCATTTCCCGCAGGTCTCTTTAGAAAGAATCAGCTTCAGCATTACCTTCCACTAACTAATAATTGCTTATTTAAATTTGTGGAATGAAAACTGACAGACTGCTTTTAATCCAATTTTTTCTCCAGTACTTGCTGCAATTAATATATTTCACATGCGTCTTTCATGTGCCATATAAGCATGGTGACATGTGCATGTTTTATCCACCTTATGCCTCTGTGATAGGTATGTCTAGTGTGTTTTGAGCAAATAAAGGAGGGCGTAACATAGACCCTTGTTGAGATCTCTCAATGTACCAAAGTGATTTCTCAAATGAATCTGTCATCTCCTCCTTTACAACCATTCACGTCCCAAGTTAACTCACTTTGGGTTTATCTAAAGACTCAGTAGTTTCCCAAAAAGAACCGTTTAGATGGCTATATTGTTTGCCTTATGTGTGTACTGAAGTTGAACCACTAATATGAACATCCATAAATGTGTGTGTAAGGCAACTATTGGTAAAGAGTTTTCCTCATATGCAAAATGGCAGGAATGAACAATTTATATTCTGTTTAGTTCTCCTGATGAAAGATTCATAGGTTCATAGGTTCATATATTAGCACTAGGCTAACTGCCTTTGTGGGTCATTTTAAGCCTAGTCAATTACCCCATGTGAGAATTAAACCCTGCACATATGGTTTATAAGGCAAACACCTTAACCATTATGCCAACCTCCCACCCTTTACTAAATATCTTTCAAAATGTTTCCCATGACAGCTTGTTAAGGTAAGTGGTCTATAATGTTTGCATCTTCCTTTAAACAAATTTCCTTTTATGACAGGATCCTTATAGCATGTTTCAACTTTATGGGAACATGCACTGCTAAAGCACTCTAGTTACAACTCCAGGCACTTCTCTGGGATCAGACAACTGATGCCTCTAGGCATGCATCTAATATTGCTTGCTCATATTTGCATCAATAATTGAACAAACATGTGACATACAAGCTATTTAAAGACTTTTTCTTAAATAAGACATCATAGATACCACTACTGATATCTGACTTCTGTCTGGTGCAACTAAATTGATAGTGAATGTTGCTTATACAGTACTTTCTAATGTCTGCATTTTCAAACTAGTGTAAATACTTCAGTAATCAAACAAAATAAACCTGTTTGTTTAGCCACAAATGGATCAATACGATTGCTGAGGTATTGCACATTGTTTGCAAAATATTACAAAATTCTTATCTGCTGTGTTTATTGTGACCTATTTATTGTATTCTAATGTTTAGACTGTTAATCTAATTAATGCTACCATTGTAAAGAGGAATTTATTCTGAAAAGGTTGCTATTTATACCACTTTAGTACCACTTAAGTTTCTAAAGATATGAATTTTTTTTTTCAAACTGTGACTATATAACTTGATGTTAGCAAATGGATCATGATGCTACCACTGGAGGTCAGACTGCAGCATTCCAGAGTTTGACAGGAGGGAAAGAGTTGATGTAGTACTGTTTCTCTGTAAAAATCTAGTAGCTGTACAATTTGTGAATTTTTGATAATATCTGCACTTGAGCATGTTTTAAAATAAAACTTTTTAATATTTCTGCTTAGAATCTATCCTGTTCTTTTTAGCACTGTAGACATGGTCCTCCTTTAATGACCCCATATTTGCCCTCCCATGGTGTTTGTATATTTCCCCACCATATTCACCCTCAAATGCAATGACCACCTTGCTTTTTTCCTTAATCATGTTACCTTTTATTCTATCTTCTCTAGACACCTTTTTAATTTAACTGCACTGGGAACCAGAATAACATCATTTATGCCTATTATGTTCTTTCCTTCCATACCATACTGTAATGCAAGAAATCAGCCAAAAAATAATACATCAGTTCCAGTTTAAGGGGTATACAGTCTTGTATACACCAGTTTTTCTTTTTATGGTATTGTGAGGCCAGCTGTGTGAAAGCACAATTCCATGGACTTGCAGAATTACAGTGTTGTATAGTTATCACCAAGGTTACTCCAAGTGGTACAGTAATTTCACAGAATCATTTTCTCAAACATTTAACCACAATGAAGGAGAGTTATGTTAGTGACCTTTGTAAAACTGTGCAATTCCAAAACAGATGTGGCATTTGGAGGCCTATATATTATTGTTTTCAAACACACAGGGTTTTCTCAATTTATGCTATAAGATATTATCAGATACAATTGTTCACTTCAAATTCTTAGTTATTTATGATAGTCCAGTCTTGCTTTGAAAATGATGCCAAATCACCTCTTCATATTTTCTGTTCCTAAGACTTAACAACCATACTGTATCCATCCAGAGTTGCACCTGTTCTTCCTATCTCCGCCACGCTTCTGTGAGAGTGCCTATAAAAACAGCATATGTATTAAATTATTTCGTTTTTCTAGTAATTTTCTATTAAAATTCTGTATTTGGTTGAGTAATTCAATACTATTTTTTACCTGTTCATTTGTTAACAAGAAAAATCCACAATGTACAATTGCCTCTTTTCAGATGTGACCCAAAAGTACTGCCTAGTTAACTGACTTGTTCACAGTCACACAATCAGAAACCAAAGGCTTAAGGAATCAAACTCAATAGTAAAGGCTTAAGTTTGTTAGCAGTTCATAGCCTTAATCCTTAGCTCTAAACAGCCAGACATTTCTTCCCTCGATATACTATAAAGTCATGTGTTACACCAATATTTTCCTTTTTTACAAGCATATTACAGACATCTTCTGGATAAACTTTGAAAGATAGTGCCTAGTACCTATAAATGCCATAAGTGTTGGTTTGTCCTACGATGTAAGTAAATCAACTTTAGACACTGACAGTTAAATTATGTGGAATTAAGTCTTTTTAAGTTAAAACATGATGAATGCATTTTAGCTCTTTGACTCTGATTTTGCAGTTACTCTTTTCTTGAGTTATACAATCTTATTCTATTCAGTAACTGCAATAGTCTTTCTAAGTGTTTTTCTCTATTTATATTACATGTTAGTATATCACCAATAAAATTAACTGCACTAGCTGTCCACAGGCACTGAAGGGTAAAGTTCAGACTGTGTCCAAAATGACTTGGCACCAGCATGTTACTCAATCTTCAGAGAAGCTCCAAAGGAATGGAGACAGTAAAGCCCACAGACTGTAGCATATGGACCGGGGATACATTCTTTGTCACAAAAAGCTGTGTTTTTATGGTAGTCTTTATCAAATATGTGTACTAGTTAGCACGCACAAGTTGGTCACATATGAGGCTCTTAATCTGATTCAATCACAAAAGTAAAATAAAGTCCCAAGATAGCTGCCTGAGTGATATCTGGTCCATCATTAGCTTTCACCTTATAAAAAGAAGGGCATCCATTTGGTTGGTTGGTTTTGTTGGCATTGGGGAAGCAAGAAAAAACATACAAAAATAATATTAACAAGACCTTCAAGCCTCCCATAATATATTTAATGACTCCTAAAAACACTTAGGGTGCTGACAGAATTCCAAGTGGATATTTCAGAAATCTTTATCTTTACACAGATGTAATAAGTGTGCTCAGCTTTGAGAATTATTCATTTAGTTTAACTTGCCCAATTCTATGATTAGTTGAAAGTGCAGAAAATAGTTTGCTCTTTATATGGCACTGATAACTCTTTGTGCAATTTACATTGGATAATGTTTCTTCTAAATAGCTATTTTTTCAGATCATATGAATCTATGCATGGTACAACTCTTGACAGTTTTGACTATATTAGCCATTAAGCTAATTCTGTTTCTTAATCATACACATGTACTTCAGTTTGCAAAATTTCCTTTTCTTTTACCACCTAGAGCTACTGGAACTAACTTGTACAATGGTAGGGGCTATGTAAATAAAGTGAAAAACTTGACAAGCAGCCCATACCAGTAAAAATATTGTTGCTATTAACTAAATCATTGCTTTTCATATGCACATCATGGTTGACTTCTCTATACCAACCTTCTGGCAAGTAACATAACTAAATGTTGAATTGGCTTTTATTCCACCTTTCTTAAAACGAGTCTTGTATTTTGCATTTTATATTCAAAAATTTCTGACCAACTGGCAAACTTGATTGCAAAATTATGTCAGTGGCTTGTATATGAAAGACTTAACTTTCTTTCGGTCTCAAAGCTTACATTATAAAATCTGCTGCAGTGCCTAGATTAAAATACCACATGTTGATTATTTGTTTAAGTCCATCTGCTCAGATTTCTGACAAATGCTGTTGTTTCAAATTTCCAGTCACAGTCTTGTACACTGTGCATTCCTTGTGTGATTAATTTGTCCATATATAAATCATTTTCATGACTCTACCACATGCATTTTTAGTTGCAAAATTATTCCCAGCATATCACATGCTTTAGTGAAATAATTTATTTTTCCACAGTTCTTATATAATTGACAAAGTATAGAACCTTTCCCTTTATTATGTCTTAAACCATATCTCATACTTGACTTATCAACAACACACTTTGATGGCTCATTTTTAATTCTGTTCTACCAAATGTCTTTCCTTTCCGATACAATTGTATTTTAGCTATTTTACTTTCAAAGGAGTAAATTTAGTCACTCTGCACATTTTTTTTGCAGTTACTGAGCATAACTTTTAAACTGCTTAATATATTTTCTAAAATGTTATTAAAAGTTGCATTATCAAAAGTTGCTGTACACCCCCTCACCTCAACAACCATGTGCCAGCCAGGTAAATCAAATGAGTGTCTATGTAATGCATTTCCAGTTTTAGTCAGTGGCAGAATTTGTGGGGGTAATCCATTTCCTAAACTGAATATCTCATGATCTGTGTGCCAAGACACCACTGCTCTTTGCACATTCCTTGTATTGGTACTTTGAGACTCAATACTAGATGTCCCAGAACCCTAAAAAAATAAGTGCAAGTTTTCTGAAATAATAGCAATGTAAAACTTGCTCCTAAACATTAAATAATTGTTTTCACAGGTCCAAGCCCCTTGCATTCCTTATGTGGAAGGTAGACCTCACACTTATGTATCTGTACCTCAGAGAAGAAGAAATGTTATGAGACACAGCAATTTGAAACTTAATACACCTTCCTCTGTAATCTGATCTACATTCTTAAGTTCTGAGGTTTGCAGTGAGTCCTTGAACTTACAGTGGGTACCTAGGAATGGAGATTGTTAGTTGATTATTTTCACTGAAGAAGACATGTACCACTTACAGTTTATATGAGTTATCTTCTGGAGGCTACAGCTTGTGACCTCTAGTTAATGCTTTCAGATTCAATTCAATCAATCTTACAGATCTTCCTCTATTGCATATAGGCATTACGTATATCACATAGCTGAATGGTGACTGTTCATGTGATATTTTGTAGAAACAGATATGTTAAGAAACTAGTTAAAGACTTTTTGCTTGCTGTTTTCTTACCCTGAATATCCTAAATGCACTGTCAATACAAAACAGTAAAACAACTTGAATTAAAATCATAGAATAACACAATGATGTAGGGTGCACAACTGGTAAAATTAATTTTGTAATTTTTTTTTTTTTAACAATTTTTTTACTGAAAAGCTTTACTTATTTTCAAGACATGAAGTTACATGTGTAAAAGGGGGCAGATATAATTTGGCACTTTGTTTTAAAATCAGATTGCATTTTTTGAGATTATGGCTAGTATAAAAAGTATTAAATTACATCATAAGGATATTTAAAAAAAACTATCATCCTCGCAAAGGTGATCCAAAATGATAAGTATATTATTGTTAATTGTGAAATTTGGGAAAGATCAAATTAATATACTTTCACTTGCTAAGACTCCAAGATGGTGGTTCTAGCCATACCCCAAATCATACCCGACACTAGTCCTCTGCCTAGTATCTCCAGAGATCAGGTCTTATCTGCACTCCTCAAGGCTAAAAACATGGCTTCAATAGGACCAAATAACATCCTAGGATGCTTATTAAGCAATCTAAAACAGCAGCTAGAATCCCTTTTAGCACTTTCTTTAACCATAGCCTGAGAACTGGCTTTCTTCCAGTGGAGTGCAGAACAGCAAAAGTAACAGTAATTCCCTTAAACAAAGGGGGACCATCAACAGACCCTGGGGACTATAGGCCTCTAAGTCTAACCAGTCTCATCTGCAAGACCATGTAAAGAATAATTACAGACCTTATCAACAAGGATATAGGCAACCTTCAGACTCTAGACCCAACTCAATTTAGCCTTGTTAAGGGTAGAGCATGCTTATTAAACCTAGTAGACTTCTTTGAGAAAGCCAACAAAGCACTGGATGAAGGTAAGACAGTGCATACTGCCTATCTTGACCTGGCCAAGGCTTTTAACACAATCAACCACTCAGGCATCATTGAAAAACTCTGTCAGTTGGAGGTTAACCCTTATGTCACTAGATGGATAACCAACTGGCTCACTGACAGAACACATACTGTCAATGTTGGTGACTCCACCTCTGCCAGTAGACCCATCACCTATGGTATATCACAAGGTTCTGTGCTGGGTCCTTTACTGTTCGGAATCCACTTCTCAGAAGTCCAGGCTAAATTAGATAGCTTTTGGGCAAATACATCTAATAGTTTAGAACAATGAACATCTGATGAGGATAGAGAAAATACATAATTATTTCCCTCTACATTTCTTAACCCCGCCTGATTAAAGTAAGAGGTGAAGTCAGCACATCATGTGAACATTCCTACTCAAATAGAAGATATACATGGATTTCCTACAATCCTCCTGTCCACATATACCCCTACATACTTACATTTAAAAACAGAGCTGAGCTGTCATTATAGGATAGTCTGGCTTAGGTAAGTTCTCCACATCCTCCAGCAAGACAGGCAGTAAGATCTGTTCTTAAACCTCTGCTTTTCAGCAAATCT
>NC_056725.1:1212696170-1212771170 GCF_019279795.1 Protopterus annectens
TTACTACTTTGAGAATATGTATTTGAATGTAGAGACAATTAAAATTATTGTAGTAAAAGTTTTGCCTGACATCTAAGCTCCAAAAGACAAGTACTGTTTGCTGATTCCGACAGTACCTCTCTTACAGTATTTCTATGCTTGATCAGATTTTTTAAAGCAGGTATCCATGCTCTATTATTTAATCATAAATAAAATGTGTCTGGTAGGAGACAGTGATGCATAAAACAAAAATGTGAGGAGAAATTAGGCAATTATACTTCCCAGAAAACAAAAGACAAAAAAGAGTACATGATATTGCCAAAGGCAAGGTCATCCAAAGGAGACACAGTCTTACAAATTATAAATTCTCACATATTGCTATAATGTGCAGATTTTTTTTTTCTTTTGTCTCTCTTTACTTAATCTTCTCTTCCAGCTGAAACATAATACAATGTTGCTGAGACAGTTTACTAGAACCAAAATGCTAATATGAACAAAAGAGACAATCATCTATGCCAAGGTAGAAGTTAATTATAAGTGAAAAATAATACATTTTAAGAATAAAAGTAAATAAAACATAGACAATTAAAAAGTGGCACATGAAAAAAGTTCACTTAAAGTACAAGCTGGAAAGTAACAGCTTATACATTAAAACATTTTAAATGGTGCTAAAGATCTGGATGACTAATAAGCACCCATAAGGTACTCACGTGTACATTTGGCCAAAGCATCAACACATTATATCAGATTCTTTCACCAAAGATAAAAGCATTCAGTTCAGTCTCAGCCTCTCCACAGGATATGTGCCCATAGAATGGCGCACGGCAACGGTGGTCCCGCTACACAAGGGTGGGGCCACAACTGACCCTGGGAACTACCGATCAATAAGCCTGACCAGTCTGATCTGTAAGGCTATGGAGCGAATCATTATGGAACTCCTAAATGGAGAGATTGGGAACCTCCAGTCGCTGGACCCCACGCAGTTTGGCTTCGTCAAGGGCAGATCATGCCTCCTGAACCTGGTAGATTTCTTTGAGACAGTTACTCAGGCTATAGATAAGGGAAAGGAGGTACACAGGCTTACCTTGACCTTGCTAAAGCATTTGACACCATTCCCCATTCAGGTATTATTGATAAGCTCACCAGCCTGGGCATAAACCCTTACGTCACAAGATGGATCCCAAACTGGCTCTCAGACAGATCCCATAAAGTAAGAGTAGCGGGATCTAGGTCCGAATCCAGACCAGTAACGAGTGGTGTGCCTCAGGGCTCTGTTCTGGGGCCCCTCATGTTTGGCATATACTTCTCAGAAGTACAGGCAAGCATGGAAGGGCTGTGGCTGACTAAGTTTGCAGATGACTGCAAACTGGGTGCTATAATAGAGTCTCTGGCCGACATGGAGATCCTCCAGAAGGGCCTAAATGAGACTGATTCATGGTATCAAAGCCATGGTCTCAAGCTAAATGGAAAAAAGTGCGCAGTAATCCTCTTTGAAAAAACAGAGTACCCGCAAACTACAACATAGGAGGTAATCCCCTGAAATCTGAAGAAGAAATGGATCTAGGGACCCAAGTAGTCAGCTTTCCTTTGATAACCATGTTGCCAAAGTGGTTAGAAAATCCTTCTATGTAACCCATCTGATCATGAAAGGGTTTGCATCAAGATCTAAGGATGTAATGGTGCCCCTCTACTCTTCCCTCATCAGACCCATTATTGAGTACAATGCACCAATTGGAATGTACCTGGCTAGACATCTCCAGCAGCTGGAGAGACCACAGAGGTACCTAACCAAGAGGATTACTGGCCTCAAACAGCTGCCCTATGCAGCACGATTGAAAAAGCTAAGACTGTTCTCTGTTGCATACCACTTTCTCAGAGGCGATCTCTGTCTAACGTACAGAGCCATGTCCAACCAGGAATTGTTGAACATGCTCAATCTTAGCAAAACCAAATCTACTTGAGCTACATGCTCTAGGGATATAAACCTCAACACAACAATGATTACAACATGCTAGAGGGGTAGATTCCCTTCACAGAGACTTCCCTTACTATGGAGCAGGGTCCCGATCTACATAAGACAGAGCCCCTCACTAACACTCTTCAAGAGGAACATTGATGAGTGGATAGGTAACAGAAAGTTCACACCAGGGATCACACCAACAGCACTACTAGATAGGGGCCAAGGGTACTAGTTGCTAGTACAAGGGTCTAGGGAACTACTAAAGGGGCGGTGAATACCGCACAACATGGCTGGGCTAATATATGCCTTAGGGCAGATAGCGCAGTACCAACCTATGAACCTATGAACTTATTCTGTAAGGCATGGCACAAGCTCCTGTGAGTTAGCTTATAGCAGGCTGACAAAGTATGTTGCATTTTGGTTACTGCATCTAAATGGCCACTATTTATAGGTAAGCATCTCCACAAAAATTGCTTTTCACCACATGGGCAAGCTAAAATGTAGCCAGCTGTGTTTCATGTACATTGGAGAACATCCAAACCAAAGGGTAAAAAGGCCAATAAAGTCAAAATGCACTAGATGAGAACATGTATGTTTCAGTCTTCTAATTGACCTTATCAGCACATCACCAGTAATTGTTTGACAATGCTTTAGAAATACAAGTGGCCCGATTCAAAATGCCTACACAATCTGTTTACACTACGTGTGCGTCACACAGCAGTGTGCACACAGTACCACACTGTTTTAGCCTTAGTAAGTGGGTCTACACAGTGTGTATAGCTCCGCAAACAAGGTAAATACGGTGGCATACTAATTACAGCTTAAGCAGCTGAATTGTATGCTAATCAACCAATCCAAGATGGAGGAGCCATTCAACAAGCTAGAAGACAATCATGTAGACTCAGTGCTGGTTTTCCCAGTGAATTCCAAAACCTAATGGAATACAGCCATGGAAAGGAGTCTACACAGAAACAATGTTATGGGTTGCTGTTGCTTTAATTCATATGTATGTGCAACAGGCTGAAGTCTATGTTGCTGCTGCTGCTGCTAATAGACCATGGCAAAGAAGGAGAAGAGTTTTCAAACCCACTTTAACATATCACAGCCTACATGACATAGAAATTGTAGAGCACTACTGGATGGCTAGAGACACACTACAGGAACTCGGCAACCTCTGTCGTCCTCAACTCAGAGCCAAAGCAAACCAGTGGAGCAAAGTTTTGTGTAGCACTTAGAATTTTTGTTACAGGTACCTTTCAGAGACCAGAGACCAAAAGGGGACATGCTAGGGGTGTCACAAGCATCAGCATCCAGGATTCTCCATCTGTTCCTGAATGTTATGCTCCAATATGCTATTGGCAACATATATTTTCCACTTACATACGAAGACAGGGCCAGAAATATGCTGGAGTTCTACCCATAGCAGGCTACCCTGAAGTACTGTGTGCCATAGAATGCACACATGTAGAAATTAAGGCACCACCTGGGGAACAGAGAAGGCTCTACATAAATAGAAAGAACTTCCACTCTATTAACTGCCAAGCCATGTGTAATGCCAAGGGAGTCATCTTGAAATTGTGTGCTGGCAATCCAGGCAGTTACCATGACTCACATATTTGGCACACCTCCCAACTGTATCATATGTTCAGTAGGGAGGATATCCCACAGGGTCATTTACTGGGGGATGCAGGTTATACACTGGAACCATGGCTGATAATGCCCATCAGAAATGCACACACACACACATGCTGAAGAATGTCATAATGAGGCACATGCTCAAACCAAAAATATCATAGAGCATGTGTTTGGGCTGCTGAAGTCATGGTTCCAGTGCCTAGATGCATCTGAGAGAGCCCTGGAGTACAGTCCACATACATTCAATGAAATATTCACTGTATGTGCCATGCTATACAACATCATTCTGAGAAAACAGCATCAGCAGGATAATCAAGGGGAGGGGACACACATCCCACCACCAGTGGCAAGGTCACCACAGCCACACACAGGTCAGGATTCAGAGCTGCTGCTATGGGTGTAGACAGACATAGGTGTGCTCAATATGCCCTTGCATTGGCTAAGAGACAACACATAGCACACTCACTCACCACCTAAGGGGCTAAAGCTTTCCTCCTACTCACATACATATAGTAACATTGATGCCAGGCAATGCTCACAATCTTTACGTACCCATGTAATGGCTGTGTACTGCTAGCATCAGACAAAGTCATCCCTGAACTAAAACTGTTGCAACTGTTGAATTTACAAGGTAAGTGTTTAACCTGGAGTTTATTGTGTAATAATACAAATGAATGGCATATCCTTGCATGTTGTTACTTGGTAGTGTAAGTGAGTAAAAGGTGGATGATTTGTACAGAAGTGACTTTAACATTTGACAGCAGAGACTTGTGTGATTTATATGTGTCCATTATCAAGTAGTAGGCCTCGGGCATCAAGGATGGACACAGTCATACTTCTCAAAAGTACTGATGGTTATCAATTGTTCTCAGTTTAGCACCATACATTTGTACTGGAAAATCACTAACTAGAGAAGACAGAAAGTAATGAGACACATTTCAGTTTCAGACTTCACAACCCTCCCAAGATCCTTAACAATACCGATGCACAAAATGTTTGATGCTATCAACTGTCTAACTTTATAAGACCAATATTAGTCAAGGGTACAATTATCAATTCAACATAACAAATGCAAATATACTAAGCACTAAGTCAGTTATGCACCCTGTTCATCAGACACAAATGTTACATACCCCTGAATCCAAAAGATAAAAAACAGGGCTATGGCACAGTTATCATCACTTGCACAGGTTGTTGTGGGGGGGGGGGATGCAGAAAGCCTAGGCTGACATAAAAGGTCAGTGTGAGTGTGTGAGTAAGAAAGAGAAGCAGGCAGACCTTTGAATAAAGTAACAAATGGACAATGAGACAAAATGAGCTTTAAGTTTCATGGCTGAACCATGTAACTGGTATGTGCGTGTCTATATGTGTCCTCCAGGTGAAATTGGTGTGTGAGTGTCTGCATGAACACAGCCAAGCTCTGTGCTAGCTCGACCTCTTGGAATGTCAGATAGGTGTGAGCCATAAATGGTAGAGGTGGCAGTTCACATTCGTCATACCTGACCACAAGAACTGGCTCTGCCAGGAATTGCACTGGCATGTAAACACCCACAGTCAGATGCACTGCTGTTACCTGAATGTGACTGATGTCTGATGAACAAGCTCCCCTCATGAGGATGCTCAGGACCATCACCCCACGGCCTGCCACATCTGGGTGTGGACAGCGCACCCACTGATGGAGCAGTGGAAGTACTGTCACTGTGGCAGCGTGATCAGGCACGGCCATGTCGGCTAACGGCAGATGATATGGCTAACCTATGCCCACAAGAATGCTGTTCTCCTCCCAGCAGACATTGCTTCACAGACACAGCCCATTCTAATATGTCATTCATCTGATCCATTGAATCGGCAGTCATGCATGTCAGCCTATTCCACTTCTACAACCCTAAGCATTTTTCTGGAGGACCTATGGGAACATGACTGTGCCTCCATGATAGGCCTAAACATATTCTGAGTGGCACAGAAAGAAACACCTACATCAGGTGGAAGAGGGACAGCAGGCCTCCTCCGAGCACCATTAACAACCCTCCTGAGCGACACCTTGCCCACACTTTGGCTATGGCCAGAGTCAACAGGTATTTAAGCCACAGTAATCACACTTTCCTAATCTATTGTTTTACCCTCCATCTGTCCAATATCTGAAGGCTTACTGGAATGAGTAGAAGTAAGCCTGCTGGCTGTGTCTGATGGAATTACAGGGGATGGCTGTATGTCAACCTCAGAGTCAGATTCAACCACTGCACCCTCTGACTGTGCCTCCGTTTGGCCACCATTATCATCAGAGTCTGCTGATACTCTGACATCAGGTGGCAGAAGTCCCATACTTCCACTGTCAGGACCACCTGTGATAATAAGCAACAAACACAGGAAAAATTAATACCTACACTACTATAATCCTTGGTAACAAACTAACAATGATGCCATTATTACAGGCAATACAGCAATACATAAAACAGTCCTGACACAAACATTGCAAACTGAGTATTTCTTTGAACTTCTCATCAGTACTGACAAACATGTTTAGCTTACCATGTGCAGATGATTGTAGGCTCCCTATGCTGGATGGTCCTGGAAGAAGTTAAGCAAAAGGTAAGGACAACATCATCACAATTAGCAGTAACACAGGGGTTAATGTTTTCTCTTTATATGTCCATCAGTTATACTTTCAACAAGAACTTGGATGACAAGTCCAACCTAAGCCCATGTATAATCAATCAGAATGTGTGGTTAACTGTAGCAATTTGCAGTCCCCACAAACAATTTCTTGCAGTGGTGGCTCGTGGCATCGGACTGCAGGACTGCAGCCACCCCAGCTCTGTGTGAATAAAAGAAAGTTTTAGAAATAAAATGTGGTAAACTGCACCTACCACCCTAGAACACAAAAAAGGAAAAAAACTAAGGGTAATGCTGCTCAATGCCAGAAGTCTAAATCTCAAAATGCACGCACTCGAGGCCCTTCTCAGTATGGAGAACATCGATGTCTGTGCAGTGACAGAAACCTGGTTCAAGGCTCCTGAGAGCACCCCAGCACTATCAGGTTTTACCTCTTATCATGCGTTCCGGCCCCAAAATCCGGACAATACCAAGAAAGGAGGGGGGGTATCCATATTCATCAAAGACACCCACACCTCAAGACTGGTGGCAACGCACGATGCATCGGAGACCATCCAGGTGCAATTAACCATAGGCAAGACTGCTCTGCAAATTGTAGCATGTTACAGGCCACCCTCACAAACTCAGGAACCTCACATGGCCTTCCTGAAAACACTAGAGGGATAAATGTATCACCAAACACCATCATACTAGGTGACTTCAATTACCCTAATATAGACTAGGAACACTACTCAAGCCCAAACACCCTAGCCCAAAAGTTCCTGGAATTCATAAACTCAAATGCCATGGAACAACTAGTCACCATCCCCACAAGAGGAGAAAACATACTTGATCTCATCATCACGAACATGGGAGCACAATGTTCAACACCGAAGTATACCCCTCACTGGTGAGATCAGATCACAAACTAATCTCGCTGGAGGTCCTCATCCCACCCCACCTGAAATAAAAAGACCACAGTAAAGAACTTCTCGTAAGCCGACTTCACACTTCTAAAGACTAGTGTGGTCTCCTTTAAGGCCCCCGAGCCGACGGAAAACAGTACTCAAGCCGCTGAATCACTTACAAATGCCTTCTACCAGCACCTGCAGGACTGCATGGATAAGGCAATCCCAAGCAAAACAAAGACTCTTTGTACCAAAGGCAAGCGTCCACTCTGGTGGACCCCAGCCATAAATAAACTCTACAACAAAAGGAGGAAGCTACTACAAGATAGAGCAAAATCCTTAAAAGGTAAGACACCCTAGATCACTATAAGTAAAAAACTAAGAGCTCTCATAAAATCATCCAAAGCAAATTTTGTGAGAAAAATAGCTAAAGACTCAAAAGACAATCATAAGGCCTTCTTTAGCTATGTTAGAAACCTGGGAGGAAACTCCCAGATATGCTCAGAACTAGTTCAAAATGATGTGAAGATTACTGATCCTACAGACATTGCCAACATACTGGCTGACAGGTTCAGTGCAAACTTCTCCCCTCCCCCCCAAAAGGAGAGATATCTATACCAAGCGATTGCAGCCCCCCAAACATCTCCAACGCCCAAGTGAGAACTGCTCTCTCCAAAGCAAAAAACACAGCATCCATGGGACCTGATGGTGTCCCCGGCTGTGTGCTCCACGAACTCAACGAGAATTAAACCCACAGCTAGGACAGCTGTTTAATCATAGTCTTACCTCTGGATACGTACCCAGGCAGTGGTGCACTGCAACTGTGGTCCCACTTCACAAAGGCGGTGCCTCCACCGACCCTGGAAATTACCGGCCCATTAGCTTGACAAGTCTTATCTGCAAAGCCATGGAGAGGATCATAATGGACCTCATAAATAAAGACATAGGGAATTTGCAGACTTTGGATCCATCCCAGTTTGGCTTTGTCAAAGGCAGATCATGCCTTCTAAACTTGGTTGACTTTTTCGAAACAGTCACCAAAGCCATTGATGAGGGAAAGGCAGTCCATACAGCCTACCTCGATCTGGCGAAGGCCTTTGATACAATACCCCACTCGGGTATCATTGAAAAACTCATCAGCTTAAATGTTAACCCATACATCACAAGATGGGTTGCAAACTGGCTGAGTGACAGAACCCACAGGGTCAGAGTTGCTGGCGCCATGTCAGACTCAAAGCCTGTCACAAGTGGTGTACCACAGGGCTCAGTCCTGGGCCCACTCTTGTTTGGCATCTACTTTTCCAAGTACAAACAACCACAGGAGGGTTATGAGTGCCAAAGTTTGCAGATGACTGCAAACTGCGCGCCATAGTAGAAAACACACCTGACACAGATATCCTTCAGAAGGGTCTCACAGAAATGGATAACTGGTGCCAGAGCCATGGCCTAAAGTTAAATGCCAAAAATGCATAGTCATACCCTTCGGGAAAAACAAGGTTACCCTAGCTACCAAATAGGTGGCAATCCACTGAGTACAGAAGAAGTTATCAGGGACCTGGGGACCCAGGTTGATAGTAGTCTGTCATTCGACACCCATGTAGCTAAAGTAGTTAGGAAGACCTTCTACATTGCCCACCTTATCATGAAGGGATTCTCATCTAGATCAAGGGAGGTCATAGTCTCCCTATACTCATCACTCATCAGACCAATGATTGAGTACAATGCCCCATTCGAATGTATCTGACCCGACACTTGCAGCAGCTGGAGAGGCCACAAAAGTTCCTCACCAAAAGGATAAAGGGTCTCAAACATCTGTCCTATGCTGCCCGACTGAAAGAACTCCAGCTCTATTCAGTCGCTACCGCTTGCTCAGAGGTGACCTTTGCCTAACATACAAGGCCATGTCAAACCCAGATTTGATGAATATGCTTCACCTCAAAAATCTAGATCCGTCAGAGCCACAAGGGCGGGAGACTTAAACCTCGACACGGCTATTAATAGGACGTGCTGGAGGGATAGATTCATCACCCAAAGACTCCCTATGCTGTGGAATAAAATCCCAGTATATGTGAGGCAGAGCACCTCGCTGGCCTTGTTCAAGAGAAATCTTGACCAATGGATGGGAGATCGCAGATATACCCCAGGGATTACCTCAGTGTCACTGCTCAACAGAGGCACAGCAAAATAATGGGTATAGTTCCCCATACTAAAGGGGTGGCGTAAGCCACAAAACTATGGGCTAGGCTTGTAAATGCCCTCGGGCAGATAGCCTAGTATGAACCTATGAACCTATAAATGTTTATAAATTAATTTTATTTTTAAATACAAATTTACTGGCTGGCTGCAATGCTTTGCTTAGCATGAGTCCGACTGACTCGCAAAGTCCCGGAACTCGAACTGCACATGCTCGGTGAGTTCTGTTTTTTTTTTTTTTTTTTTTTTTTTTTAATTACTTTCTGTAAATCTGGACTGCTATAAAAGCAGTACAGATTAAGGAGAGAAGGCATCAGTGTGATGCCAAGAAGTCTTTGCAGTTTAACCACACAATAAAGTGAAAGGGAATCAGACTGCCACGTCCGCAGTCACGTATGTGACATGGACGGCTGGATGGCTACAGATTGGTTCTTGCTCTCTTTCTGAAAAAGAGAGTGAGAAACAATGAGTAGTAGCACAGTACTTTCACTTAGTTGTTACTGCATTGCTGAAACAATTTGTTTGCTTCTGTGCTTTATTACGGAGAGTTCTCAAAGAAATACACATTGGAAAGAAAGCTTCAAAAGAAAGATGCATTTGTGAAAGGTGATGTACATTCAAAAAGTGCAAAGAACTTTTGGTATTTGTTTCAGATTGGAAAATTCAACGTGAGAAGGCAATAAGAAAACTTAGGGAATGTGACTGCATAACGAAAGGCATTAATAGCAGAGAGAACGTGTTACATATCTGCACAAGCAGTTGCTATACCCCCTTTCAGTGGTATAAGCAGTCTGGGAGGGTCCCATCTATACTAGAACATATATAAGATTGAAGTTTTCCAAAAGAAAACAGTATAAAGTGCACACAAGAAACCCTGTATGGGGAGATTAATGAAAATTAACATGAAAATTCTTTAGGGTTTGTGTGATGGTTAGGATGTTTATCTCCTAGAAACAAGGACAGGTTTTGATTTTAATCTTTGGAATGAAAATTGGATATGCTTTAATTGGCCTACAAGGATAGCTTGCCTAGAACTTACCTATGGACCTATTAAAATAAATGGGACAAGACAAAATCTCCCATACATCTTAGAATAGGATAGTTTTTCAAATAACAAAATTAAAAGAAAAAGGAGCATGACTTGTAATAAGAGCAAAAGGTGGTAATACTTTATGGATATTATTTATTTTTATGTTACTTTTGTATTTTTAGTATGATAAGTTAAAGAGGTATGTTACCAAACGTGAGACCATCAGCCTATATTTATTTGGATGTTTACACACCAAAGAATAAAATATATTATACAATATAATAAAAAGACCTTTGTAAGAGATACAAAAAATAAACAATATAAATAAATCAATGTATGACAGTCAGTGTTAAGGTAAACTAGAATGATAGAAATAAGCTCTAACATATAGGTAGCATTTATAATATCACCAAAATTAAGTTTTGGTTTCAAATATCTGAAGTAAAAAAGGCAGCTGATTACACAGGAATAATTCAAAGTTGGCAAAAGACCTTTGGTCCATGAACTCAAGACATATGCTGGGAATAATAGAAGCCCATTACCTATAATTTAAGATTCTTGGGAGGACAAAGTAGGAAGAAAACTCCTATAACTACTAACTATGAACCTGTTTTTCAGTTTGCCATACATTCACTATTTCAACATACAATATTTTAATGTAACATATGCAATTTATTCTTCAAGGGAAGCAGGCACTGAATTTGTAGATGAAAACACTGAAATATAAAGTTTTTTCTAGCAGCAACCTCTTCATTGGATTCAGATTTCTTTACTGTGGAATTATTCTGTTGACTTTTACTTCTGCAGAGATTGTGCATATTGACTGTTATTGGTGGATTGTAATGACAGAAGTTTGAGTGGCCTTTTATGGTTGAAATGTTCTGAATTGGGAAGCTTTTTTATTATTAGTGATTCATAAGTTTTGTTTCATTGTTTACTGGAAAAATGTTCAAAACTATAAATTTAAATTGTGGTCTAACAAGTGCTGCTGTATTATACAAGGGATATAATTTAAATAATATATTTTATAATTGAATAAATCAGGAAGGTGAATCAAATAAATGTTGCGTGGTCCTAAATGTGTGCAAGGGGCCTATGATTTGAAAACAGCCCAAAGGTAAACTTAATCTGCCACTAGCCAAATGCCTTTTCTTTGAATGTGGGTTTCAGTGCTGTTTCAATGAATGAGTTTGAAAGGCAGAGAAGTTTTAATGCTAAGTCTGTTTTCACTGCGAGAATGTATTGCTTTGTATAGCAAATGTCTATCAGTGTTTATGCTATAAAATGTAGAATAAAAGTTGTAAATTAAATCCAAATATCTGTAATCACTGTAGATGTAAAGCATAAAACAGTATGCACACAGAATTTTTAACACTGGAGACAATGTGTTTTAGGGGCTGTTGATGATTTTCTTTCTTTAACATAATACTCTGGGAGGGTCAACCAGATGCTAGTTATCAATGTCTTTTGGGGGCTACTGATGACTTTCTTTTTTTTTTTAATATAATATCCTGGCAGGAGTCAAAGAGATACTAGGTATGCAGTGTGTTCTGAAGAGCCATTTGTGGATGACATCTGTTTTTATTAACCTAGTATTTTTGCAGAGTTAGTCAAGATAAATTAGGATGGCTTATCAATGTTGTGTTGTTGAAACAAACTCTTACTTTTGCATGAGTTAAGTGTGTATGGGTGAAATGAAGTAAGATCACACACACGTTTTTGGCTATGTGATGTGAAAGAAATATTGTAATGTAACTGTGGTCTTTCATTTTCATTATTTTAAACCTTGTAGGCTCAAAGCAGATTCTCTGCATAGGCATTTGGAATGGGGTTAATGCTTATGTGCAAATGAAATGACTGCAGTTCTATCTTTCTTTGCAAAACTAATGTACATTTAAGTGAAGTAAGATCAACCATAAGCTCTGAACTGAGTGTTTATGTGAAAAAAAAGAATACTTACCTTAATGACAGTATTGCATTTTTTTGTTGTTTTTGTTTTTAACCTCACAAGATCAAATCAGATACTGTGGGTGAAGTAGGCACTGGGAACTGGGGCTAGGTGCGAATTAAACAAATTGCCCTGCTGTTTCCTGTTGTAATTATTTATATCATTGTAAAACTGTAATACTTTTATGTCTGCATTTTAAGATGAATGTAAAATAATTAACGAGTTAATGAGTATTTCTGTAACATAGCTTCGTCACTTTCTAGTTGGCCACACCCCTTTCTAGCTGACTACTCCCATTCAGCTGTATCCTGCAGCCGCCCTTTGATTTGAAGTCACCAGCCGCCACTGATTTCTTGTTAAACAGAACTAATGTATCAATGTAAATATTTTACTATACAAGAGTATTTAACAACTGAGATACATACTGTAAGTATACCTGGAAGCTCCTCCTAGGATTTACTTGCTGTCCCTGAAACAGTAGCACCAATGTCAAGGGCATGCTTTTCTGCACTTTCCTGGCAGCGGTCTGGAACCTTGACAGTGGACAGGAACTCTTCATTTGCTGTTAGTGGTGGCTCTGTAGCAGGCCCCTCCCCCAGTACTCATCCAATCATGGGCCACTGCAGCTGCTCTCCTCCATGCAGATGAGATCATGTCAGTGGCCCTGTGGTGCACTTCATCATATATCTTACTTTGGCTGCCTACTGCATTCACATATGCAACTACCTGCTGCCAAATTTGCATTCTGCCTGACATATCTCCATGTTCCTTCTCAAGAAGAAAGGCACCTTGTTGCCTAAAAGCTTCCACAGTGACCTGATTCTCAGGGTCACTGAAGGGTGGTATTCAGGGACTGAGATGCCTGGGTGCCGTACTCATAGGTGTCCTAAAACACAACAGAAGGATAATACACATAAGTATCACATAACTAAAAAATACCTGTCCCCAAATAAAACAGAAAATGTAGCATTTCAGTATTACCCACTGAAACT
The DNA here is from genome assembly GCF_019279795.1 of Protopterus annectens. Taxonomy (NCBI): domain Eukaryota; kingdom Metazoa; phylum Chordata; order Ceratodontiformes; family Protopteridae; genus Protopterus; species Protopterus annectens. Next base: position 1,212,709,408 of record NC_056725.1, read on the forward strand.
ATCCACTGAACAACAAAAACTATGTAGCTGTAACATATTACATTCACATGCAAAGCAAGGCTGGATGCAAAACAAGTTAGTGTAACATATCCTTGTTTGTGCCAAAACAGAAATGCAGCTTGCTCCCTCACCCCCAAAAGAACAGGCAAATGGCACATTTTGCTAACAAACCAACTGTGAAATGCTAGAAGTGCTATCAAATGAACTCTCCCTGAAACATGTGTAGAGATTTAACACAGAACATTCCATTTTAGGCTATTGCCAATCATGTATACCTTTGAAATGCCCTGACAAACATGCCATCAGTACACTTGTACATAATGCATACCTATATCAGTAGCATTTTCCAATTAATATATATGTATAAATATGAGACAGGTTTTTCTTAATGACATTTCAGTGTCTTCAATATATAGCTGAAAAATGCAAGCATACCTTCTCTAGTTCAATATTCTTCTATGCAGATATAACCCAAAATAATAACCTATTTTGTGTTCTCCACATAAACAAGTCTCCTCATCTTCAGATTCCCTAGCTACATGGTTGCCTTTTTATGGTGTAGATTCAGGGCTGTTAGCATGGTGAAGATGCAGATGAGGTATGAACTCATTGGAATTGCTGAATCCCAAATACTTGGCTCCATGTTGCAAATGTAAACATAGTATAGGCACTCCCTCAGTGTTTGTTAATAATGGATTGCAACTGTGAACGATTGCTGGTAGGGAAAATGAAAACACAACATCAGTGCAGACTGCCCTACCTCCAGTGGGTGTGTCAGGTTAGATTTACGAAGTATATGGAAGTAATTTTATCAAGGATAAAATTTTACTGTGGTACCACCTTTATCATTCTTATGAGAAAAGCGCAGTCCGGGTCTGAACTGTCTGCAAACAGCTAAAGTTAACTTTGAGTATGTGTCTACCTGTTTGAGCTAATATTCATTTCCCCCTGGAGAGCACTCCGTTTTGGCTAGTAAGCAACCCCCCATCCCACACACACACACACACACACACACACACACACACACACACACACACACACACACACACACACACACACACACACACTCATCTTCCACTTTCTCTCTTATTCCCTTCTGTTAGCAAATAGTATCCATAACTGATCAATACTGTGTGTTTGTTAATTTAAACTGAGACCACAGTAGCCTCCTGATACAAGGTTATCCTGTTTTTCCACCTGAGAAATGGTTAAGAAATGACTTACAGTTTCAGAGCAGTCCTTGGTCAATTGTGATTGTTTCTTAAACACAAACATCTATTTGCTTTGGCTCATTAGCAGCAGTACAAAGAACTGCCTGCTCACACCCTTGTTCTCCCCTCCCCCTTCCCTGTTTATTACCTTAAGACAATCCCAAAGTTAATAACTATTACCTGTGGCAGGCACCATTTTTAAAACTACAACCACCCTTGTCACTATCATATGTTCATTTATCAGTTAACTCTGTTACCTGATTGTTTCCAGCCCCCTCATAAGAGCAACTAACAGGGTCTCTACCTGCTTCGCTCCCCACCCTGCCCCCTATTCCCTCCTGCCCCCAGTGGTCCCACCTTTATTACACTCACAAATCCCTCTCATCTTTCCAATAGCCAACCACAGTACTAACCCAACACTACCTCCTCCATCTTCCCACTACTGTCACACCTCCTCAACTGACATGTACAAGCATACCTTACCTATGCTCACTGCATGCACTCTGCTTTCATATCTTACATCCTACCAAAGCTCCATCATTCCCCCACTCAACCACTACCACTGTACTACTACTCACACCACCACTCATGTCTCACCCTCACTCAGCTCCCCTCCCACCAACTCAAGAACCATCCCTATGTACCCCCCACATATTCTACCAACTATATTACTCAAACATAAAGCATCCCTACAACTTAACATAGTAACCCTCCCACCATACCTATTACCCACAGAGCACAATCATAAAGTTTCCCTTATAAACAAACACATTCAAAAACTGAGAAAACTAATAACCTCGTGCATATCAAAACTAGCCCTACGTGGAGACATCCACCCCAACCCTCGCCCTACCATCTTCAACCCCAATCCTCATAATCAGACTAGAAACCACAACTTCTCCCATATTACAGCCAATAGAAAGCCAAGTGACTTCCTTCTACTAAGCCTAAATATTAGAAGTATATCCAACAAAGTCCATGAACTCCATGTCACCATAGACTTGTACTCCCCAGATATAGTCATCCTGACAGAAACCTGGCTAAAACCTCACATTACCAGTGAGCAAATACTCCCTACAGGTTACGGCATACTAAGAGTAGACCAGCTAAACAAGAAAGGAGGCAGTGTAGCTATAATATTTAAACAGCATCTAAACATTCAGATCTTAAAATCATCAGCTCCATAAATAGGCAATGAAGAAATAATATATACCAACCTCAAAATAAACCAAAACAAAACCATCAACATAATTGGATGCTACTTCCCAACTGGCCAAAACATCTCTCCACTAGAAAACCTCCTCAGCTGGTCTACCCACCATCTCCCCCAAGAAACTATCATTTTAGGTAATTTCAATATTGACTGGCAATCCTGTTCTGGCAACCATCCAACCCATCATGTAAACCTTCATGGCTTCACCCAACTAGTCCAGTCGCCAACCAGGATAAATAAAAACTCCAGCAAGCACACTACCTTGGATTGGATACTAGTCAGTGGGAGCCCCCAGTCATATATAACAGGCTGCTTATCAGATAGCCCCAGTGATCACTCCCCAACATTCCTACTCAAAAAATACCTATACCAAGCTAAACCTGTCATCTACTGTCAAATACGTAAAAAACTAAACTTTAACCCACTCACATTCATCTCATCCCTCAAAGAATGTAACTGGCATCCTCTAAAGTACCTCAGTCTTGATGACGCAGTTGAATTTTTTAATACTACCTTCCTGAGCATCCTTAATTACCATGCCCCCATAAGACTTTCCAGAACCAAAGCACAACCCTTCCCATGGCTACAGAAAACCACTAAGTCAGAAATGAAAAACAGGGATAAAGCCTGGGAGCATTGGCGCAAAACCAAAACACCCTCAACTAGACAGAAATTCCTAGAACTATGCAATAGAGTCAAAAAGCTAATAAAACAGGACAAATTCCAATACTACCAGTCTGCCCTAGACTCCTCCCAACACAGCCCCAAACAATTCTGGTCCTCCATAAACTCCATCCTCCACCCAGGTAAAGTCAGTACCCCTCCTCCTAACATCCCTCACTCCTCAGAAAATATTGCTACCTCATTCAACACACACTTCACATAAACCATACTATCACTAGCTAAACAACACAACCCCCTCCCCTCCAACCCACACCTTCAACTAGTAATCTCCCCACTGCCTTCGCTTTTTCTCCTGTACCTACCTCCAACATAAAAAAAAAACTCTTAACTAAACTTAAGCCCACCAAATTAGCAGCAGACTACCTCCCAAGTGAATACCTACAAATCGCAGCTGATGCTCTGGCCTACCCAGTATCCATCTTGATTAACCAATCTCTGTCAGAAAGTTACGTTCCCACACTGTGGAAAGTACCACATATAATTCCCCTCCACAAAGGCGGACCCTCCACAGAAATAACCAGTTACCGCCCCATAGCTATTCTCTCTCCACTCTCCAAAATACTAGAGAGATTCATACACTCTCAGGTCTCAGACTACCTCCTTACTAACAACCTCCTTTCCAATACTCAGCATGGTTTCTGACCAAACCATAGCACCAGCACTGCCTTACTCTCCTTTAATAACACTATCCTTCAGCATAAAAACAATGGCTATCTCTCCTCTGCTACTTTCCTAGATCTATCTAAAGCATTTGACATGGTCGCACACAAACAACTTATCTCTGTCCTCAATAACCTATCCTTCTCTCAATCAGTCAACAACTGGTTTCAGAGTTACCTGTCTGTCCGCCAACAATCCGTTGTATGGCAGAATGACATATCTCCCCAACTACCTGTCTCTATAGGGGTTCCCCAAGGATCCATCCTTGGACCCCTACTCTTCTCTGTTTTCACCAATAATCTAGCCTCTGTCACCAAACATGGCACACTCATACAATACGCAGATGACTCAACCATCATCTGCTCAGCCCAGTCCCTACCCAAACTGCAAAAAGTCACACAAGAAGCCTTTTCCTCTGTTGAAACTTGGTTATCCGATGCCCAATTAATACTCAACCCAAACAAAACTAAACTACTCATCTTCCAACCCACCAAACATACTTAAAACAACTCTCACTTTAACATCACAGCAAAAGGCAACACCACGATATACCCAGATGAACACACCAAATTGCTAAGAGTGGAAATAGACAATAAACTAAAATTTGACATTCACATATCCATGACCATAAAAAAAAGTCCACAAAAAACTGGGAACGTTATACAGAAATAAGCAACTTCTCACCAAAGCAGCAAAGATTTCAATAGCAAATTCCCACCTTATCTTCACCTACTTTATGCCTCTCTAATATATACCAACCTAAGGCAATGCGATCTAAACAAGTTAGAGACCTGCTACAACAAAATTGCCAAATTTGCCACAGGGGCATCCTACCGTAGTCACCACTGTCTCTCACTTGCTGAACTGGGCTGGCGTGAACTCCCTCACCTCCTTCAATGGTATCAACTCTCACTCGCCCACAAACTAGTAAACCATCCACTAAATGTCCCATCCCTCCAGAATCTACTCCAACCCTATTGCACCACCAGACCACTAAGTTCCAACAACAAAATCACTTGCAGATCACTAAAGCCAATAACTCTGCTGGTGAAGCACTATTCTCTTGCACCATAGCCATTATGGAACTCCCTTCCACCCACTATTACCTCCATACCATCATGCACCCACTTCAAAACTTTACTAAAAGCACACCTAAAAACATGCTGGCTATGCCCTTGCAACTTCCACTCTAAAAATCACCCACCCCATCCGACCACTACCTTTCTTTCCACTCCAGTAACTACCTTGATTATAGCAAGCTCAGATGCTCAAAAGCCTAGTACTTATTATACAGCAGGAACTTCTTATTGTAACATTTGTTAATGTCTGTTATGTACTTCACAGATAAAGATTCTAGTTGTCTGCTGATGTACTATGTTCTTCATCTGTAAATATGTTGTAAGTAATTGCTATGTTATATTTTTAATTGCTATGTAATCCAATGTAACTACTGTCTGTTTATTTTAACTGTGGAGCTTTTCTCCCCGGGCCTCCGCTGAAAATGGACCTACGTCCAGTCGGACACTCCCGGTCAACAAATGTAAATAAATAAATAAAATAAATAAAGAATGGAAATGTAAGTAAGCAGCACACAACTCACAGGTTCTGTTCAGTAACATCCAACCTCCCCTTCATTTGTTGAAAGCTGTATATTATTGCCATTTAATATCCTTACATAATTTAATGACAATGATATAGAATGACTTATAGACTCCATGTCTCAGATTACTGGTTAGATAAGACAAGCATGAGAAACAAACACAGAGAGGTAAGACAGAGCTGCATTTTTGCAAGCAATAGTCTTCAATGATTATTTGATCACTCAGTGCACTACATCCAAAATTAATACATGTACAATAACTGTTCTGTGGTTTCTTAGTACTGTGGATTATGTTGCAGTTGGTTGTATGCAGAATGATTCCAGTTGCCTGCTGCAAAGCTGTTTCTGTGGCAAAGAGGGATAAGGCACTCTTACTGTGTTCTGAAGGTTCATTGTAATTTGAATTCAAATCCAGACCTATGTAGAAATATTTCATGTGTACTAGCAAACATTTTGTAGTGTTTATTTCATAGATTGCTTTTCTTCATTTCAACTATTTTTCCCAGGAAGCTTGGCTTAGTGCAAACAAGAGAAATGAGAAAATAAATGTCAAGTTTGGCTGTGCTTATCTTGTTTGCTCGCTGCTTAGCAGTCCACAAACTCAGACTAGTGTCCCACACAGTAAGCAGACAGAACACCTGCAGATAGGGTGTCTGTAAAAGTGCAAAGGTCAAAAACAATAAAATGTTGCAATTTTTGCTTTCCATTGTGCAACTCCACTAAGCGGTGTTGAGCAGCAGTTAGCAAGGTTCCCCAACAGCTGCAGTCATCAAACACCTGCAGACAGGATGCAGACAGCCAATTATTAAAAATGGATGCATTCAATTCATTCTTTTGGGCATTGCACAAACATGCTAAATGGTGTTGTGTGGCAATTAACACAGAAAACTTAAGAATGAGTAGGAACTTATGGAAATGTCATGTAAGTAGTCCTGTGGCAGCTGGTGTAAGTGTAGGGATGGATTACAAATAGTCCTGGGTTCCAGTACAGAGTGTACAACCTATTTTTACTGTTGTGACAATGCACTCTATAGCAATGAAATGAAAAATAGACAAGTGGTATTTCAACATTCTTGTGGCAACAGGTGTAAGTATTTGACTACCATACACATGGTCTTAGGTTCTAATGCAGGATATTCCAGACATTTTTACTGTTGTGCCACTTCCCATTACATTCACTATCACTTATAATACTTTAGATAGTGGAGCTGATATGATTTATATGTATGAGGGATAATATACCATTATTGTGTTTTCAGATATTTGACTGTGGGCATATTATCTACTATAGTTATGTAAGTATAATTCTCTGATCTGGACTTGAATGGCCTAAACAATTACATAGGACACATACACAACTGGATCTATATACAAGAACCTTGTCAGGTTACACACATTCATGTGTAACATCTCAAGCTGTCAGCTGTATTTATGAATGATTTCTGACTATGTCTGATCAACACTTCTTCTGTGGCAAAGATGGAAAATCAATGCTGTGGAAGAAAATGTTTTGCCCCTTACATACATATATACATAAAAATATTTCAAGCACAGGCATTAATGCTTTTCTAGCTTGCCAATATACCAAAACACTTGTTCCCATAATTAGTGCCCATGCTGTTCTTAAAAATTTCTAAACTAGTATTGCTTTAATGTAATTTGGTAGTCTGATCCATTTATCAGCTGTTCTGTCAGAGAACCAATTAGTACACTTCTCATTCTTATAGAATCTTCTACATAGGTTGTCTGATGATCATCTAGTACATTTTGATAACCCCAAACATTCCCAGACGTAGTTGTCTGTAAAAGCCCTATACACCTGAATAAGATCTCTTCTTGGATATCTGTAAGAGACACTGTACAAGTTCAGATATTTTAGTCTTTCATAATAACTTAAATTTTCACATCCGTAGATGCTCTTGCATATTTCTGCTGCACTCTTTCCAGTTTACTCATGCTTTTTTTCTTATAGGGTTTCCATATAGTTAGTCCAACCTCATGTATGGGTCAAATGTAACTAACAAACAATGACTTCATTATTTTTGATTTCCTAGACCTTATAAATCTTTTTGTACAACCTATAGTTCTATAACTATCATTAACCAATTGGTTGATATGATTAGAAAAACTCATAGCTGAATCTACCCATATACCCAGGTCCTTAAATTTATTTATTTATTTATTTATTTATTTGCAGTTGGTTTACCAGGATAGTCCATTGGGCCAAAAGAACCCGTTTTCAATGGAGTCCTGGGGAGAAAAGCTCCAACGTAGACAAATTAGGTACATACAAAACTACAAGATAATTATACAGAGTAGAGATAAAAATTAATACATTAAGGCTTAAATTTGAAAAACATTCAAAGATGGGGAGAAAAGCTGAGATGTAGACAGAATTAGGAAGATGCTATAACTACAAGTCAATTATAGAGAGTACAGATAAAACATTAATACATTTAGGCATAAATTTGAGAAACATTTCAAAAATAAAAACAGTATTGAGATATGCAGTCAGGGAAGTTATTGAAGAAGAAATTCAGAAGGTCTTTATTAAATAACTATAGTGAGGGAACATAAGCTTTAATAGGATAAAAGTGAGGGGATGGAGTGTTATAGATCTATGAGGGGAGGGAGCAAGAACAGTCCCATTGGGATCTTAGATATATATGAAGTGATTTTTTTGAACATGTATTTGTTAGTGATGGTACGAATGGATGGAGGAAGTGAGTTCCAGAGACGGGCAAGGTTAAAAGATAGTAAGTGTTTGCCTGGGGATAACATGGTTTGTGTACTATTAATAGGTTTTGATTATTAGACCTTAGGACTCTGTTTGGTAGGTGCATTTTGAAGGCAGAAGACAATGAGGGACAAAGAGAAGGACTGAAAATGAGCTTGTGAGCGAAAGTTAGCTGAATATATGTAAGCTGATTTGGTAATTCAAGCCAATTTAATTTTTGAAGAGAAGAACAATGGTGGGTAGAGGACCTGTGGCTGTTGGCGAATTTGGCTATCTTGTTATAGCAAGAAGAAAGTTGTTTTTTTAGGGAGGCCTGAAGATTAGTCAGTAATGGAGCACCATAGAGAAGGGAGGGGATGAGAAAAGAGGAAGCGAGTGTGACTTTGGAGGAGCTTGTAAGGTATTTGTTCTGACGGTAGAGCATGCCTAGTTTTTGATGAGTTTTTTTTATATTTAATAGTAGATGGGAATTGTAACTAAGTCGATTGTCAATTAGTACTCCTAATAGCTTAATTTCAGAGACTAGTTCTAGGGGTGTGTTATTTAGGCTGGTAATTAAGAAGGAGTTGGTATTGAAGGAGGTAGCTTTGGAAGGGGTGAATACCATAAGTTTTGTTTTGGAGGCATTGAGTGCTAAGTGATTCATTTTCATCCAATGTTCAGTTATTGAAAAGGCTTGCTGAGTAAGTTTTTGGAGCATTGAGGGGGAGATGGCAGAGCAGATAATGGTGGAATCATCTGCATATTGGATGATGTCTGCAAAAGGGATAGATTTATGAAAGTCATTGACAAATATATTGAAGAGGAGGGCCCCAGTATAGATCCTTGGGGAACTCCAGTGGGGTGCAAAGGAATGGGGAAGTGGCCTTCTTCCAAATAACTGCTTGGTGTCTATTTGACAGATAGCTAGAAAACCAATTTATGGAAGAGGGAGAAAGGTTAAGTTTTGACAGTTTAGTTAATAGCAGATTGTGTGAGATCGTGTCAAAGGCCTTGGATAGGTCAAGAAGTAGGAAGAGACAATTTGTCCAGAATCACGTGCATTATTGACAGTCTCGAGAAAGGATAAGAGGGCAGTCATAGTACTGTGGTTTGGCCTGAATCCATGTTGAGTAGGGGTTAGCAGGTTGTTATCTAAGAGATGTGGCAAGAGTTGGAGGTGAACACACTTTTCCAGAAGTTTTGAAATGGGGGATAGAATAGCAATAGGACGAAAATTATTGACGTTGCAGTTGTTGCCTCCTTTATGAAGGGGGATAATGAATGCTTGCTTCCACAGTTGAGGCACGGTACATTCTTGGATGGAACGGTTTATTAGAATGCTAATGGGATAGGCAATGGCATCTGCAGCTATATGTAGGAAACAAGAGGGAATGTTATCAGGGGCATTAGTACACGGCTTTAATTTCTGGAGGAGTTTCTTAATAGTGGTAGTAAATACAGGTTTTAAAGTAAATGGAGAGGGAAATAGAGATGGTGAATTTGAGGAGGGTTCAGTTGATGGGGAAGTAATAGTAGTGGAAGAGGTGGAAGATGGGCTATGTGAAGTAGAAATGGGGTTAGAGTTGATTGTGGTAGAAGGAGGGGGTGTGTTAGGTGGGGGGGAGCATGAGAAGGAAGAGGTGAGTTTGCTAATAGAGTCGATGAAAAAGGAGTTAAACTGAATAGCTAAGTCCAAGTCTTGGATGTTTGAGTCTGGGGTTGGGGTCTGTGGTTTGCTGGGGTTGAGGAGGGTGGAAATTCCCTTCCAGAATCTTTGGGGGTTAGTTTTATTATTGTTCTGGAGTGTGAAGAAATATGTTTGTCTATCAGAGATTATTAGCTTTTACTTTATTTCGAAGGGTTTTATATGCAATGTGCTTGTCTGGTGTCTTGTTTTTCAGATAGAGTCCCCAGGCTTTGTCTCTAAGCCTCATGGTAGAGAGAGTAGTTTTGGTTAACCAGGGGGCTGAGTTAGTTTTTATTCTTTTTGTTCGTAGAGGGGCTTGGGAATCAAGTATTCCTAGAAATGTGGAGTTAAAGTGGGCAACTGCTTCTTCTAGGGGCAGTGTTTTCAAAATGTTCCAGTTAATTGTTTTCAGGGATTCAATGAAAATTGAAGGGTTAAAGTTTTTGTCATTGCGGGTAGTGATGTAGTTGTGGGTGCGATTAGAGATGCAGGGGAGTCGGTGGGTGTAAGTGGGCAGGTGATCACCAAGAGGGTCGGGAAGAGTACCGCTGCTTGTAAAATAGTGGGGGTGAGACACTAGAACCCAGTCAAGGATGGTGCCACTGGAGGGGTCTTTAGAAGGGCGAGTTATGGAGTTGATTAGCTGGGAGAAGTTGAATAGATTGATGTTAATAGGGTTGGTTGGAGACTGGATGGAGGCCCAGTTAATATTGACATCTCCTAGAATTATGGTTTCATTGCTAATATTGTCAGAGAGCCAAGAGAGGATATTTTCAAGTGTTGAAATATTGTCCCCTGGAGGAATGTAGAGGGACGCTAGGCAAATGTGTTTGTGTTTATTAACTTGGAGGAGAGAGAGGAGCAATTCAGCATTGTTAAATGATGGGGTAGGTTTGTTATATGGGGTAACTAGCAAGGAAGAGGAATAAAGGAGGGCAACTCCACGCCTTTCTTTTGGGTCCTGTCTTTTCTAATAATTGAGTAGCTGGGTGGAGTTATTTCAGAATCTTTTATGGAGGGCTTTAACCAAGTTTCTGAAATAGATAGTATATCAGGTTTGTTATGTGTAAGCCATGCATGAAGGGTAGGGACTTTATTCACTATGCTTTGTGAGTTTAGAGAAGTAAAGTATATAGGCTTTTGTGGGGAGGAGGAGGAGGAGGGGCCGGGGTTAGGATGGATATCACCAGATAAAAGGCAGGTAAAGAGATGGAAGATGGGGTTTGAAAGATAGTTGATTAGAGTATGAAAATGGATTGGGTCAGCTGAAATGATTAAGGGGTGTTTATTTGTGATGGGGATGGAGTATTTCTGAGGGGTAAGGAGTTTAAAGGAGAAGGTGAGGAGCTGAGTTATTGGGTGAAGGTGGGGAGAGATCGGAAAGTGTGATTGTGAGAGTGGGGAGTTAAATGGGTATACAGTTTCAATCATTATTTAATCATTATGTGCTGTATTAAATATTCACCTTTCAGTTTGTCTCCAAATCTCATATGCTTAGTTTTTGACATATTTATCAACATATTATTCTCCTGTACCCAAATCGTTGATTTAGTCAAGTTATTTTGCAGACATGCCTTATCTGTAACATATGTAATCAGTTTACCCAATTTCAGGTTGTCTACATATAGACTGTAGAATACCTCAGAAGAAAAAGTTAGGTCTGAAAGATACAATCTAAACAAGTAAGGGCATAGGACAGAGCCCTGTGGGGCACCCTGAGTGTAACCAAGGATTTCACCTATCCAGTTGCTGTATCCTATTTGTAAGCTGTGCAATTATCCAGCTTATCAAGAGTACATCAATACCGAGTTGTACTAATTTATTGATCAGTGTTTTGTATACGACCCTGTCAAATGCTGAAGTTAAATCTATATAAATTACATCACAGCCCAATTTTTCATTCATAGCAGTTATTATATTGGTGTAGAACATCATGTTGCAGGTGGTAATAGATCTATTTTCAACACATGCATGCTGATATATGATTTCAAGTCCCAACCTATCCAGTTCTGACAATAACTTATCCAATATTACATTCTCCATTATTTTTCCACTACATGAAAGTAGACTTAAGGGTTTATATGATTCTGTGTTTGTCCTGCTCCCCTTTCCCTTAAAGACAGGCTTAATAAGCACATGTCTCCAGTCTAGAGGAATCTCCCCATATTTATATGACCTAGTGAATAATAGGGTTTACTATCAAAATGTTGAAATGAATTTGGTCTAACGTTAATATGATCAACCCATATGGTCGACAGATGAATATTAAGTAGTTCATTTGGTCAACAGGAAGTGCATGCAAATTACCTGTTGACATTATGTTGCAAACAGGACAAGGATTTTCCCTTGTCTGAACTGTTGGGAAATCTCAGAGTTGTAATATATAAGTAGCAGGGGGTGTGTGGGGGGGGGTGCACTAGTGTTTGTTTGCAGGTGTTTTTTGACCATTTAAATTTACACATTTTTTTCCGGTATTTTGAACATTCGGTGTAATGACTTTTGACATTATGAACATCGACCATATGAATTTCAACATTTTGATAGTAAAACAAATAATAGATATAATGGTACCATATGTTTTTGCTGAAGTGTTCTCAGGACATTTTTTTAATTCCGTCTCCTTCCTGTGCTTTGTTTCAAACCAGTTTCCATAGTTCTTTTTCAATATAATGTAATTCGATTCCAGTGTCTGGGGTTACCTGGATGTCACTAGGGCAACTTATCACCCCTTTTGTAGAGCCAAATTGTTTTGCATAAGATTTTGTAAATATATCTGTAATCTGTTGTGTCTGAGAATAAATTTTAGAATCTGCACACAGTTTATCAGTTTGTGTGTCTTTACTCTTTCCACATCTTATGTATCTATAAAAAGGTTTCCTATTATGCTCAGTATCTTTATATAAATTTTCTTCAAATTTTTCTTGCTCTTGTATTCCACTATGCTTAATCTGTTTGTCCAGCTTGTTTATTTCAGTTTTCAAAGTTGTAGTAGTTTAACCTGTCTTCCATTTCTTATATTTTTTGTCTCTCACCCTAATCAGATATCTTGTTTTTATGGAAATATATCCCCCTGATGTTGTATGCCTAGATCCTGATTTTAAACATTTTTTTTTAATTTTTTGCACTCAAACAATTTCCCTTTCAAAACTTTTCACATTCCATCTGCAGTTTTTCCACTGAACACCTCACTCAGTTAGTTTTACATAGTGATTGTTTTGTTTCCATATAATCTGTAATTAACCTTCTATGAATTGGTTTAGATTTCAGTTTGACAGAATCATCTAGCAACAAATTAACCATTATAACCCCATGATGACTGCACTTCAGTGGTGGTAAAACTTGACTAGAAGTAACAGTAATTTCTTTAGGAACACAAACAATGTCTAGTATGTCCTGTCCCCTGGTAGTTTTTTTTTTACAATCTGAAGCAATTTTTGTTCATGAATATACATTGTGAATAATGTCCCGTATGCTTAGGTTTGAATCCCATACTTTAAGAATCAAATTTCTTAGTGTATAAAACCAAAACACAAATGTGTCAGGCCATACCATTTATACCCCCAGTGCAGGTCTGCAAACTTAACTCGCCTAACAGTTACCATCCAATTTTCAATATATATTTCCAGGCTACATCAGCAGACAAGGTCAAGTGTCAGATTAATCTTCCTATGTCAAATATTTATTTCACCCCTGCTTGGCACTGCTGATCTCTGCTTAACATTGCACAAACATGGTTTACAAAAGTAAGAGATGTCAGGTATATCCAAACGTAACCCAGAAGAGTTTGAAATAAACTGGTACAAGAGTATTATCCTAAACGCAGGTTTATTGCTTTTTACAGACAACACACGTTTTCGCTACTGTTCGACAGTAGCTTCCTCAGAGAAACAGAGCCCACAAAAGCGCCAAACATTTAAACTTGTAAGTGACGTGAATACGTAGAATCACGTCACTTCAAGTTAAACAGTAATATGCGTTAATTAGCTACTAGATGTTAATACATCTAAGAAACTCAAAAAGCATTACCAATTCAATGCTATGCTATACAAAATGTTTATACATTAAAAACATTGAGTAGATTAATTCTTCAAACGAAGTCAATAGCTATTAAGATAACGCATATTGTGCAACAACAGCAATACTACTATACGTTTTCTAAAATGTATATATAAAAGTTTAATGTAATAAACTATATAGTCTGACTATTAAATTCATTAAAACATACCAAGTATATTTGAATATATATATATCCAAAAATATTCTTCTTTACTCAAAAATTATTGATTGGTGATACTATATAAATTAATAGGTCTGTAATGGTACAATCAATTTATACATGAATAAAAGTATTTATAAAAATCACATATAAAATAGAATAAGATGAAATAAAATAAAAATCTTCTTTTTTGTGTGTGTATACTTTCAAAAAAATATTTTAAAAAATTTTTAAAAATTTGAGATGCTATATAATATGTTCACAAATCCTAACTTTTTATCTCAAAGTACTCCTTAATTTTAAAATACAGTTAATATTACAATTTTCATTTAACCCGGGTATACAAAACGCGTCTAGTTTTAGTTGCCATTCTAATTCACTAGCTTTTTGAGTTTCTTAGATGTATTAACATCTAGTAGCTAATTAACGCATATTACTGTTTAACTTGAAGTGACGTGATTCTACGTATTCACGTCACTTACAAGTTTAAATGTTTGGCGCTTTTGTGGGCTCTGTTTCTCTGAGGAAGCTACTATCGAACAGTAGCGAAAACGTGTGTTGTCTGTAAAAAGCAATAAACCTGCGTTTAGGATAATACTCTTGTACCAGTTTATTTCAAGCTCTTCTGGGTTATGTTTGGATATACCTGACATCTCTTACTTTTGTGAGTTTTTGGAATTCAACAGTTGTGCGTTTGGGTTATGGCTTTAGGTATTCATTCTAGCCCAGGGACTCCGAACATTTTTGGGTCAAACACTCAAAATGAACCAGTTGAACAAGCGGATATCTTGTCATTGTTATGCTCTATTTCACAGCGTATGGACCTGTTTTCTACTCGCTTAGACGCTCTGGATAAGAGAGAAACAGCCACACCTTCCGTGGCTCATTTTGAACCTAACATTCATGTTAGTAACAGTGCTGTTGATTCTACAGCATTTCCCATGATTCCACCAGCGCAACCTCAGTATTTTAGTGCACAAAGGGTATCATTAGACCAAAATGTACCTAACGCCACTTGCAACTCTGGGAATGCATCAGTTTCATCTAACTCTCCGACTAGCGACAAGCCTGCACTTATTGTACCACTACCACAACGAAGTGAATGGATTTCTACTACACCTGGTAACCGGACACATGAAGGTGTAATAAGGGGACCAGACCAAGCACTTATTGGCGTTCCACCGATCCAGGATTGGATCCAGAATACAGACAAGTTTACTTTTGTCACACTATCAATACAGGAACGGCCGGCTGCGGGTATGGAACCCCTAACAGTGAGTAACAATAACATTGCAGACAAACTTAAGAACTTTGATAGTAAACTAGTTAAACTGAAAAAGTTGCAGCTTGAAGTGGCCTATTTTAAACAATGTTTGAATGATAAAGTAGTACCTAAGGGTCTCCGGACTACTTTCTTTCCTACTGGCTTACTTGTAGATAGTGCATTTTACAACGACCTTACAGCCCTCTTTGACCAACAGGGGGCTCTACTGTTAGAACTAATGGTCAAACATTACTCTCTACATATTACTTCTTTAATAACTGAAGTGAATGAATTGGATGACTCTATTAAAAGCGACCTTGACTTTAACAGGTATAAATATGATTATGGGCGGATCTTTTCAAGCATTGACGCACTAGTGGATAAACTTAAATTGAACAAAGTTATGAAACTTTCAAGAGACAGAACAGCGTATATGCATAATAACGTCTACCCTAAATTGCAATTCAATAATGGAGATAAAAATCTCAGAAACACCTCTGATTTACCAACACATTCTGCTAACTCTAATATGACTGATACGGATGTCTTAGAAGAAATAACAGAGGATGAATTCATTGAGGTACCAAGACAGAGTAATAGAATCCGAGCCAATAATAACAATCCCAGGAACTATCAACAAGGAACCGCAGTCAATAATAATTCAAACAATACCTCTAACAAGGGGAATTTTTTAGGAGCACGCAACAACCGGTTCCAGAAGAACAACAACAAGAACCGAAACAATCACCGGTAATACTTGAACCTGATGGCAATAAAGCTGGCACCTATGAAAAGAAAAAATTAAGGATGTTAACTAACGCACAGGGGGATTTCAAAATTTACAATTTTTCTAGTATTGAACTTGATTATCCATTGATTGAATTGTTGGCTTATGGCAACACTTTTGTACCTAGCAAGCAATTTAACTTGGCAAGAACTATCATTGACTTAAAATGTTATGTGCAGAAGCTTAACCTTCACTTACTATTTAATAATTCAATTTTTACAGCTTCAGATTCTTTAAGGTCTAGCAGCACATTCAACCCCCCTTTACATCCCTTTACATCCTGCGTTACTAATTTTTGAAAACATGTGTGAATTAGACATTAGACATCTAAGTAACAAGTATGTGAAACCTAACATATCGAGAGAGCAGCTCATATCTTTTAATAATCTCTGTGCATCTCCTGTGAGGGTCATTAAACCAGACAAAGGGGGTGGTTTGGTTATCTTTGATAATTCTGAATATATTACTAAAATGCTTACAGTGTTACAAAGTCCAGCATACACTTCATCCTCACTCAATGAAATGAATATAACCTACTCTAGAATTAGAGGCTATTTCCGGGACCTCTTTATTGGAGCCAAGATTGATCATGACACTTATAATTACATTGACATCCTTTTTCCTAAGGTTCCCATAATATTTGGGATCCCCAAAATACATAAAGATCTTAACAATCCTCCCATGCGTGCCCTTATTGATGGCCGCGGATCTATGACATATCCTTGTGCACAGTTGGTGGACAACATCCTTTCGAAATACACAAAAAACATCCCAGAAATTTGTAAGGATTCATGGTCATTTCTTAGTAGTATAAACAATTTGACCTTCGACATTTCTAACAACTTCCTTACAGTTGACGTTGTCGATTTATACACGTCTATCCCACACAATGAGGCGATAGAATGGATTACACTAATTTTGAAAGAGCTAAATGCAACTCAAAGAGAAATTGACGTAGTTTCTGAATTGTTAGACATAATTCTAACATCTAACTTCTTCATTTTCAACAATGAATATTATTTACAAAAACAAGGGATAGCAATGGGTTCACCATGTGGTGCTAGCGTGGCAAACTTATTCGTAGCATACTGGGAAAAACATTATATCTTTAACAACCCAGAGTGGATGCCACGCATTAAATACTATACCAGATTCCTAGACGATGTCTTCATTCTCTTTAACGGGAATTTAGGGGAAGCATTAGACTTGATTAATTTTTTCAATTCTACAACTACCTTCCTTAAATTTACCCATCATTTTTCCACTACAGAGATTGATTACCTAGATGTCAAACTCAATAAGGACTCTGTAAAAAATATTTATTTTTCATCCATTTTTAGAAAATCTACTTATTGCAATTCCTTTCTTCATTTTTTGAGTTCCCACCCATTCAAACAAAAACGGTCAATAATTAAAGGGCAACTCATTAGAGCAGCTAGGATGTGTTCTTTTGACACAGCTTTTCAAAGAGAATGCCAAGTTTTGAAAGATATGTTCCTTAACCGTAATTACCCCTCAGTATTGGTTGATGAGATGATTCAAGAAGTTGGTCGAAAACGACTTAACTTAGTTTTCACACCACTACTTTTTAAAGATTGTTGCAACACATTGATTAACCATTCTTGTTCCCTCCTTGACTCTCCTACTTTAAACATTATTGATAACCAGAACTGTTCTAATATCCCTATTGTCAAACAACTTATTACTAGTTTTATTACCACCTTCAACACTAATTCTATTCAGATTAGATATATAGTTTTTAAGAATTGGTTTTTCATCAGGAATAATCTACAACTGCTGGAAAAATTAGGAGAAAACCCAATTATAGTGTACAAAAAAGGTAATAATCTTAAAATGCTCTTGGAAAGAAATAAAGAACCTGATTTTAATTCGAGACAAAAGGGGACATTCACTTGTGGTTCTTGCAACTATTGTAAACATTTGAGAACATCAAATTCTTTCACTATTAGAAACAGAAAATATTACATTAATCATAAAATGAACTGTGAGTCTAAATCTATTGTCTACTTAGCCACATGTGACTGTTGTCCAGCCTTTTACGTGGGCAAAACAGATCGTAAACTACGTGAAAGGCTGTATGAACATATCTACGCTATAAAGAAAAATAAAGCAGACAATGCTTTGGCGAAACATATTTTGAGTAACCCTGGTCACAGTTTTCATTTCTTAGCCATAGACCATGTACCTTACTCTATTAGAGGAGGTCCTATTTCACTACTCCTAGAAGCTAGTGAATTAGAATGGCAACTAAAACTAGACGCGTTTTGTATACCTGGGTTAAATGAAAATTGTAATATTAACTGTATTTTAAAATTAAGGAGTACTTTAAGATAAAAAGTTAGGATTTGTGAACATATTATATAGCATCTCAAATTTTTTTAAATTTTTAAAAATATTTTTTTTGAAAGTATACACACACAAAAAAGAAGATTTTTATTTTATTTCATCTTATTCTATTTTATATGTGATTTTTATAAATACTTTTATTCATGTATAAATTGATTGTACCATTACAGACCTATTAATTTATATAGTATCACCAATCAATAATTTTTGAGTAAAGAAGAATATTTTTGGATATATATATTCAAATATACTTGGTATGTTTTAATGAATTTAATAGTCAGACTATATAGTTTATTACATTAAACTTTTATATATACATTTTAGAAAACGTATAGTAGTATTGCTGTTGTTGCACAATATGCGTTATCTTAATAGCTATTGACTTCATTTGAAGGATTAATCTACTCAATGTTTTTAATGTATAAACATTTTGTATAACATAGCATTGAATTGGTAATGCTTTTTGAGTTTCTTAGATGTATTAACATTTAGTAGCTAATTAACGCATATTACTGTTTAACTTGAAGTGACGTGATTCTACGTATTCACGTCACTTACAAGTTTAAATGTTTGGCGCTTTTGTGGGCTCTGTTTCTCTGAGGAAGCTACTGTCGAACAGTAGCGAAAACGTGTGTTGTCTGTAAAAAGCAATAAACCTGCGTTTAGGATAATACTCTTGTACCAGTTTATTTCAAGCTCTTCTGGGTTACGTTTGGATATACCTGACATCTCTTCCTTTTGTGAGTTTTTGGAATTCAACAAACATGGTTTACATCATTGCTTGGGTTTGTGAACTACCAGTAAATGGGATAGCTGGAACTGGTGGGGAAGCATTAGTTGCCATTGCTCCAGTTTGAGTGTTAGACATGTCTGGAGTTAGTGGGAAAGCTGTCCAGTTTAGGGCACAGGGGTGGAGGGTCCAGGAGTCCAGGATATTTATTGGACTCATGGTAAAGTGCCACAGCCAAAGGCTTCTGCAAGGGGACTATTCTGGCTCCCAGTACAAGTCTGAGGCATGGAGTAGTTTGGTTTAGGCTGTATCCAGTGCTACTGACATCCCACGCACTGGAGAACAATGTAGGCATCATTTTAATGACCTACAGAGGTGCAAAAGGGATACCCTCAACCATTGGTTCACTGAATTTGAAACTGCGGACATCCTACAGTGGTGTAAGTACGATAATAAGAGAGTATTTGTAATACATAGAAAGCTAAATACAGGCAAGTCTAGTATGCATAATGCTGTTTTGTTCTTTTCTGTTCTTTCCCTGCTAGTGCCAAACTTGAGTTCAATAGATGGGCTCATGCTGCTTGAATGGAGAAACTGAGGGAAGCAAGTGGTGTGTATTCAGCACAAGAAAAGTATTGATGTAGCTTTACAAGTTAAAGATAGATTGTTAATTTTTATACAGTAGTAGCAAATTGAGCATGCATATCCTATCTGAAAAGCAAGTATGCATGCATTAGTCTGTAGCACAAACTGACTTTAGGAGTCAAATATAAGACTGTAGTTAGAGGCTGTGGGTCCAAATACCACCAGTCAAAACTATACAGTACTGCATTTCTTTAATAATATTTACATTAAATTAAACACTATACAAGTGGCATAAATTCCCTGCTGTTAACTGAAATCTGTATAACTGGAGCACAGTTATGTGCAATATATGCACATTTCAAGGATTACTTTCAGCAATCTGTAGTTATAGTGTGTATTTGTTAGGACGTATACTTAAATGTAATACTTCAGATAAAATAGTTGTAGAATTGTGTTAATGCATTATATGTCACATATAATGGCATTAATTTTATCTCTTTTTTTTCCTTTCACTCCAACCCTTATTTTTCTGTTATTAGTTTCTATTATGTGTCATCAAAATGTCTCCATGTATACGAAATCATTAAATGCTACATAGCATAGTGAGGTAGGCCAGCCCAGTAGATCAACTTACCCCCACTCTATTGGCTCCAGCACAGACTCCCATCATGTCTGGGACCCAACCTGGCAGCACTGCCTCTGCTGCCCCTATAATACCTGCACGCTCAGTTAGTATTGACCCAGCAGCTTGTGCTGTGGTACCCTCTGGGAGCAGTGGCAGAGGTGGAGATTTCATAACCTGCTTAGAGATGCCGGGGCTGGTGTGTAGGGTTGTGCACTGCACTATTGGTGTATGCCTATGCTGGATGAAGAGGATGCTCTCCCTCATGGTACTCAAGAGGAGAAGATGTCAAGCACTCCAGCTGCCACTGGAATAAAGGGACAGTGATGACAATCCATTGGGTGAGGACTCAGTTCTCACTGTCTCCATGTTTGATGGTCATGAGCCTGTGTTGTCTCCTCCCTCACCCCAATCATGATATTCCCAAACGTTTTATGTCCCTCACTGTTCCTGTCTCTTGTTTTTTTGTCTTAGCAAAAACAACTGTAGATACTCCACCAAAGGCTATCTGCCCACAATATTTGAGCAAAAAAGAAAGAAAACAGGCAGTAGCCACCACACTGAACAGCTACAAAACTTTTATTTAAAACACAATTAAAAACATTGGAATGAGCGCTTTCAGGACCAAGCCCTTCTTCAGATAACAAGCTCAAATAAAACTGCAGTTTTTATAGCTCTTTGACTACTAATCAGTACTGCACCCTCCTCTTTTTCAGTACAGGTTTTAAAGGTATAACCCCATTTAAACCTGGGTTTTTATGTGCTGCTAACACAATGATCCATTTTGTCTCATTTAACTCTGTTTCATTAAGCAAATCACCTCACCTTTTGTTCTTGCTGATGCATTGTATAGCCATAGATATAAGCTTATGTTTCTCATACTTAGAAATATGCTGGAAGAGTACATTATGTTCATGTCTTAACCTGATTGATGATAGATGGTTCAAAATTCTATTTTTTAACATGCAGTTAGTTTTTCCTACATAGAATGAGTTGCAGTCCTGACAGGCAGCCATATAAACAACATTTTTTGTTTTACAATATGCACACAGATCAAAACAATACTGCTTTCCTGATATAGGAAGTCTATATGATCCAGCTTCCTCAATGTACTTACATGCTTTTCAGCTTCTACATTTTTGTGTACCTATATGTTGTATAGAGATATTCCTGTTCCTACTTTTTTCTGTCTTCCCTTCATGACATAATGTCTTTTAGATTTTTATTCCTTCTAAAGCCAAATAGTTGTTTCTCCCCTACCACCTTGCCT
The DNA here is from genome assembly GCF_019279795.1 of Protopterus annectens. Classification (NCBI taxonomy): domain Eukaryota; kingdom Metazoa; phylum Chordata; order Ceratodontiformes; family Protopteridae; genus Protopterus; species Protopterus annectens. The sequence continues at coordinate 1,212,731,023 of NC_056725.1, forward strand.
ATTCTTTCATCTGTTAACAGAACATTCCAGTTCTGTTTTATTATGTCACATATTCCCCCTATGTTGTTACTATATGTTAACATCAATCTCGTATTATTCATCTGTGGGGGTCTAGGCTGACTAGATATTCCATCCTGTTGTCTTTGGAAAAACCAAGGCCTGGATCTATTGTTCCTGTGCTGTCTACTCATTGTAATGACATCTTTAACTTTATTCTCACTAAATCCCCTTCGATAAAGGTTGCTCTCTAACTTAGCTATCTCTTGTTCAAAATGTGTATCCTTTGTACATATACATGAAATCCTATCAACCTGCCCTCTTATTATACTGTTAAAGGTGTATCTAGGATGCATGCTATCAGAAGACAGCATGCTATTCTTGCAACAACACTTCCTGAATAAGGTCGTATCCAAAACCCCATTCTCATCCCTCAGCAATTTTACATCCAGGAAGTCCAAAACTTCACTGGAGTACTGTATGGTAAACCTAAGGATGTGGTCATAGATTCCAAATATTCTTCAAATTCTTGCAGATCAACAACATCCCCTCCCCATAGCAAAAAAATGTCATCTACAAAACGCATGTAGAAAAGTAATGTATCCTTCCATGGGTAGTGTCCTTCATATATAATCTCCTTCACCCAATAAGCCAACAGTAAGTTTGCATATGTATTGGCGCAGGGGGTGCCCATAGCCACCCCCTGCTTTTGACGATAATATGCATTTTGGCACATAGATATGTTGTTCTCTAATACTATTTTAAGCAACTCACTTATCAACTTTATATGGTTATCCTCAAAACTATCTATGTGTAATGGTATATGTGCTATGGCTTGTATGTCATAGGTATTGCTAATGACAGTAAACAATTTTTTTACATCCAGTGTGACCATGATATAATTCTGAACTTCATTCCGTACAATGCAATCATGCAACAATGTTAAAAAATGTCCTGTGTCCCTTAATATATTGGGAAAATTGTCCAGGAGTCTTTTCAGTGTGCATTCAATCCATATAAAAACATTCTCTGTAACCCAACCCATGCCTAAGACAATAGGCCTCAGTGGGTTGGGGGGGTCAGTCAGGCTTTTGTGCACTTTGGGCAAAGCCTTAAATATGGGCACCATTGGATGTTCTATCCATAAAAAATTTATATAATTCCTCTGTCATTCGCTCCAGTTGATTCATTTCTATAAACCTTTGCTTCACCTTATTAATTATGTGATTAACCATTACTGGGGATATACATATAAAAATATGATCATCCTGTGGCAGTAGTAAAACCTTACTCTGATAGAATACCTTATTCTTTACCACTACAGCTCCCCCCCCTTGTCCACTGGTTTTATTATGATGTTCATATTGTTTATTAGTGAGTTAAGTGCTTGCCTCTGTGTAATGGACAAATTAAAAAACTTCCTACTGCATTTGTTCTCCAGATAATGCTTTATGTCTAATTCACACAATCTCAAAAAAGTATTAATAGTGGAATTGGTGGGTGGGGTAAAAGTGCTAGGCTGTCTCAGTTCCTTATTCTGTGGCAGGTTTGAATCACCATACAAATTCCTAAGTGACACATTCCCACCAAATAGCATCAAATCTAAAATAACCTAAGAATATACAGTTCCTACACTTGGTGCAAATGTTAAGCCTTTGTTAAGAACATATTGCTCATCTTCAGACAATACATAATCAGATATGCTGTAAACAACATAGTATCACCAGTCATGTAGATATTTGCCGCTTATTCACCTCTCTCTGATTCGTGTAGCCCTGTCTCCACTCGCCTTTCTTTTTGACTGGTACAGGCAATATCAGAAAATAATTATTAGAATTCTTTCCCATCTCGAAAACCTTTGGCTGTGCTCCTAATTGTGTCAACTCATCACCCATATTGGAAGTCAAGGGTTGCCCTCCCATGGTATCAGCAGCTAAGTACAGCATATTTCTAAGTATAAGAAACATACGTTTAAATTTATGGTTATACAATTCATCAACATGAACAAAAGGTGAGGTGATTTGGTCAATGAAACAGAGTTAAATGGGACAAAATGGATCATTGCGTTAGCAGCATAAAAAACCCAGGTTTAAATGGGGTTATACATTTAAAACCTACACTGAAAAAGAGGAGGGTGCAGTACTGATTAGTAGTCAAACAGCTATGAAAACTGCAGTTTTATTTGAGCTTGTTATCTGAAGAAGGGCTTGGTCCTGAAAGCGCTCATTCCTGTGTTTTTAATTGTGTTTTAAATAAAAGTTTTGTAGCTGTTCATCGTTGTGGCTACTGCCTGTTTTCTTCCCTTTTTTGTCTTTGCATTTGTTTCCTCACCTATCCAACTTACCTGACCCAGAAATACCTACATCCCTTCCATGGCATTTCTCTCTTACGGAATTAAAAAAAAAATGGGTACCTGTCTTACAAAAAATATATCATCCCATACATAGCTCTGCATTTCACACATGTGTTTTCCTGCCACACTTGATTTGGTCTAATTGGATATGCAACATGATTATGCTGTTGTCACCCCTCTCTCTAGAGGTGACAGTCCAAATTCAGCTAGTATTCTGCACATATTATCAGTTTTCACTGTTGAAAAAATGGATAGCTATGGTTCTTACCTACCTCCTTCCTGCACATTCCTGTAATTGCTTTCCCTTTGTCCTTCACCCTGCTTGTTCCCCATTTTACCACTTTCCTACCCCATTTTAACACCTATAATATGGTCAAAAATAGAATCACAAAAACTGCCAAAATACTGGCTTTTGTGGAATTATTTTGGTAGTATCTTGTAGTTTTTAAATTCTATTTTATTCTATTATATATAAATTCTATACTGCTTTAGTCATTTAAAAAAAAAGAATCACACAACACACACAAGTACTAGTAAAAGCAATGGAGTCCTTCACGTTTTGGCCTCCATATTTGTGTGGAGTTTGGCATCACACACCAATCCCAAGCGATGGTGAGTGGCCCTACAGTACTGCGGTTACCTTCACTCAGTGCTACTTAAACTCACTGCACTTTGCCAACACACAACAACACATGTACTGTAAAGACTTAATGCCATTTTATTATCACTGTTTATTTAAAAGTATTAGATACACCTGGATTCGAACCCAGTATCATCTGGGCTCATAAATAAATGTGTTAATGCATTTACACCAGCTGCTACAGATTCTGCTAAGCAGCAGGTGTGTTTCATGGACACAATACTAACTCTCAGACTTTTTGCAATGCAGCTCGCTGTGGCGCACTGTTTAACTATGCACAAACAGGACAAATAATAGAAATGTGTATCTCAAATGTGCAAATACTTAGCCAACTGTTGAGCAAACCCCCTGCTCGCTGCAGTGCTATGCAAAGTACATATTAGCTTGTATTAGTGCTGTTTACTGTCCATTTACTCTTTATACCATGAAACTACATGTGGAAACATAACAAAATGAAGGCCCTATCTACCAAATTGTCACATATTTACAATGCAGCAATGTGTTGCCCCTCCCGTTGCACTGTAACCCTGGTGTCTCACTACTTGTTCACAAATATATCAACTATACAACATAAAGTAATAAAAAATGTGTGCTATGCAATGCACATCAACTTGTTAACATGCAGAACTAGAACTATCTTCACAGTTTAACATCCCTACACATCCATCAACTGACCTTGGGAACTATTGATTCATAAGCCTAACCAGCCTTATCTGCAAAGCTATGGAATGAATCATCATGGACCTTATCCACAGGGACGTAAGTGACCTTCAACACTCTTGGCCCTACCCAGTTTGGTTTTGTCAAGGGTAGATCATGCTTATTAAACCTGGTGAAGCTTTCTGATAATCTCTCCAAAGCCCTGGATGAGTGAAAACTGCACATACCACCTATGTTGATTTAGCCAAGGCCTTTGACACAATCCCCCATTCAAGTATCCTAGAGACAATTTCCCATCCGGGGATTAACCCATACATTACTAGGTGGGTAGCCAACTGGCTCACCGACAGAACAGACACTGTCAAATTTGGGGAGTACACCTACACCAGTATACCAGTTACTAGTGGAGTACCTTAAGGATCTGTGCTGGGCCCGCTACTGTTTGGAATATAGATGGCCTGTGGCCTACCAACTTTACAGATGACTGTTAACTGGGAGCAATCATATAGAGTTCCCCGACAATGTTAACATACTACAGAAAGGGCTGACACAGACAAATGACTGTACACACTTACTCAATACTGAAACATAATGCAAAAAATGCCTCATTGTCCCCTTTGGCAAACAAGCACCCCTGCTAATTATGATATACATAACTCCCCTCTAAGCTCAGACTCAGTGGTGTAAGACTTGGGAACACAGGTTTATAGCAATCTAAACTTCGACCACCATGTGACCATAGTGGTAAGATACACATTTTACATTGCACACCTCATAAATAAGGACATGGCATCCAAGACCAGAGAGGTCATAGCTCTGATGTACTCAACCCTTATCAGACAACGAATTGAGTACAATGCTTCCTTCTGTTTGTACTTCACCAGACACCTGGAGAAACCACAGTGGTTTCTGACCAGGAGAATCCAGGGCCTCCAAAACTTGACATACATGGAAAGACTGAGCCCTGTCACTGTACTCAGTATCATACAAAGTGCTGAGAGGCAACCTGTGCCTGACCTACAGAACAGTCTCAGACCATGCCCTACTGGAAATTTTGGACATCCACAAATCAAATGGGGCAAGAATAACTTGCTCCAGGGATCTAAACCTAGCCTGTGACATAAAAAGAACATGCTGGAGAGACAGATATATCTCCAAGTGATTGACGCTCCTCTGGAATAGGCTCCCACTCCATGTGAAGTAGTGTTACTCAATGACTGTATTCAAGCGCAACTTTGACAACTGGATGGATGATCATAAATTCACCCCAGGAGTGGCATCTATGGCCTTCATGGACAGGGACAGTTGATGCTAATCACTCTGCTAGCAATGACCATCTAACTATGCTCAATAAGGGTACTTGGGTTTGTACATGGCCAGGCTTGTAAAGGTCTTGGGTCATTAGTTAGTAACTTTCTAGAAACCTATGAAGCTATCAACCCATGAAGACCTCACAACACCTTCTCTGTTACATCCAGTGCTGATGTCATCCACTATAAGCTGTCCTGCAGCCTTGTAAAAGTCAGACTTGTGCCATGGTGCTTGTGTAAAGTACTGAGCTCTGTAGTCTGTGTACTTATGTATGGGTTCTGTTCTCACTGCAGTCAACTGGTGTGTGCATGCGTGTGTGTGTGTGTGTGTGTGTGTGTGTGTGTGTGTGTGTGTGTGTGTGTGTGTGTGTGTGTGTGTGTGTGTGTTTGTGTTTGCCGGACATTACAGAGAGCCTTTTACACCAGCATGTGGGACACTGGTATTACCATATTCTCTGCACCAGACACTGCTGATGTCAGTAGCACTATCTGATTTGGGGATGCACTCTATTCCCACCAGGGCAGTGTCAGAGACTGTCCTGGATGCCAGGCAGACATCACCTCATCCTATACAATACAGATTACAATGAAATGGCTTTCAGTCTATCCACATACAGTATGGCATGGTTTGTAGGCCCTGTGTTTTCCTGGTGAGAAACCCCTGTAGTCTCTCCAGCTGCTGCAGGTGTCTGGTGAGGTACTTGCAAAAGAGAGCATTATAGTCTATTAGTGTTCTGAGGTTCAAGTACAGTGCTGTAATATAATCCTCACACCTGAATATGATGGCATGACTTATTTTGTGCACAACACAGGCTTTCAATATCACTGTGGACACTTTGTGGTCAAAGTTCAGATTGCTATTTACATGTATTCCCACTGCTTGAATTACTGGGTTTCAGCATAACGGGACTGTTATCAATTCTGTAATTAGCGGGGAATTCCACTTTGCAGAAGGACAAGATAAAGACTGATTTTTGCATTCATTTGTAGACCATGTGGCTTTGCCACTACTCATTTGCCTGTGTTAGCTCCTCCTGTACTTTGTTATCATCATAGGTAGACTCCATGATTGCACTCAGTACTTAAGAAACAGCAAACACAGTAAGCCAAAGGCCTTATACTTTAGCCTGAACTGTCAAAAAATAGATTATAAATAGTAAAGGTCCAAGCACTGACCCTGTGGTATGGTAATGGTGACCGCTCTACTGGTACAGGTTGAATCATCAACTTTCACAGTATGTGTTCTGTCAGTGGGCCAACTGATTACCCATCTAGTGACCCAGCTGAGAGAGTTTTTCAATGATATCTGTGTGGGGGATCGTGTCCAAACCCTAGGCCAGATCAGGATAGACAGTATGCACTGTCTTACATCATCCAGGCCCATCACACAGAATCAATGGGCAGTGACAATATCACAGATCACCTATTGTGTGACTCAGCACATACACCTTGTTGACACACTTGAATACACACTTCAACACACCCTCCACACAGACTATGTTCCTGTAGAAGGGTGTACATCAAGATGCAGCCATCTGAATCGGGGGGATTGCACCCAATGCATGCATGTGTAGACACATTCTGACTCTCCTCACCTGTGAGGTAGACCAACATGTCATCATGGACCTTTTCTAAATGGACACTAGTAGTATCCCAGCTGTGTGCAACAGACCTGTGTGAGTTGCTAATGCTACATAATGTCTGTTACATCTGGTAAATGTCCTCAAAGAGGTCATAGAGGGCATGCATGATGACAACACTATCATCCTTCTTCTGAACTTGACATACCCAAGGCATCTGACACAAATCCACAATGAGGTATTCACTCAGCACTGTCAGATGAGGCCATAAACACCTATATCACCAAGTGGGGAGGCCACTGTATTACACACAAGTAATCTATATATATGCTGAAATGTGTGAAGTGACTTATATCTCAGATCCCCTGATCAGGTCCATACATCAGGACTGTCTACTAGGCCCTTTTCTGTCCATTATTTAAGTCACATACATCACAAATGACATACAAATCCTGTGTCCAAACAGCTGTTTGAAGGACTACAGATTGTGGGCATTCATTGACTCCAACTGAGATATTAATATAATACAGACAGTATCGACACACACCAAAGATTGCTACCACAGCCATGACAACACCTGCAATGATACAAAACATGGGGGGATTTGTTACATCATGAAAATAAGCACACAACCCAAGTATAATATAGACATCAAACCCTATAATCAGACCAGTGGGTATGTGACCCATGTCCTGGGGTAGATGGTATGTGGAACATCCACCAGCATGTGGCCACAGTGCTGACTACTCCCTTGTATGTAATACAACTACTGAGTATGTGAAGGACATCCACATCACAGGCCATAATACCTCCACAGTTCACATCCTTCATCACACCAATAACTGAGTACAATGCACCCTTCTCCATGTATCTCACTACACATCTTCCAGTGATGTGTAACCGAAGTGTGCCACCCTTGCCACAGTGAACTGTCAGAGATCTTACTGGTCATACCTAGGAATTCTTTTTGTGGCATAAACATTACTGTCTGATGGTGCAGAACCCTCATCAAGTTGTTACACCAGATTCATGTGTGATACTTGTTCCGGAGATGCACACAGTAAATACATAGCTGATTGACAACATTAATGTCATGGTTAACATTCCTGACAGTGTGGATTGTGATATATATATATATATATATATATATATATATATATATATATATATATATATACATATGTATGTATATGTATGTATGCCATGCACACCAGTCAACTAGCCTGTATGCCATGCACACCAGTCAACTAGCCTGTAGTGATCATAATAGCATATACAGGTATATCAGTGTCCCTCCTAACATCTCCAGCAGATGTTACAATGTCAAGACAGTGTGCGTGATTACCCTCATACAGTGCAGGCATATCATAATAGTTGTACAAGTGTGTTTGTGCAGAACCATCACTTCTTCTTCTTTCGGCTTTTCCCGGTTAGGTGTCGCCACAGCAAATCACCTTGTCCGCTCATGATTGGCAGTGGAATTTTGTACGGTGTTGAGTTGCCAGCCCAGCGCCTAACCTTCCACAGAAGGCACACACATGCATGCACTCCCACCTAGGGCCACTTTAGAGTGTCCAATCCACCCAAAGCATGTCTTTGGGATGTGGGAGAAAACCAGAGCACCTGGAGGAAACCCACATGACCACAGGGAGGACATGCAGACTCCGCACAGAAGGCACCCCAGCCAAGGATCAAACTGGAGAACCTCTTGCTGTGAGGCAGCAATGCTAACCGCTGCACCACTGCGGCATGCAGAACCATCTCTGATCACTCTAAATGACATATGTTATGTCAGAGACATGGGATTACTGGTAGTATTGTTCTGATATTGTCCATGATTGAGTATGCTTCTTTTAATGTTGTCCATGAGCCTTTACCTGTGTCCCACTTGCTGGAGACCTTTGCTGAGATTACATTTATAATCATGCAAATCAGTTTGCACAGCTTCACAATATGTACCCTACCCCAATTTTATGTAACATCCTTGATAGATGTCCTCTGCATTATTCATGTAAGGATGCTTATCTCACACAGACATCTTCCCCATTGGAATGTCACCTTGTGTGACAGTCACATAATGCACATTTTCACTGTGCAGTCCATACTGTACCATACTGATATGTGATTGATGTTGCTGCTACAACTGTCTTCCATTGACATGCCCTCATCTGTTGTACATTAGGTTGTTTCACCTGTCCTCTTTCCCTGTGCTCATATATACAATTCATCTGTGTGTCCCTATTTAATACACACACTTTCCTGGGTGTTTATTTACAATGCAATCCATGTACTCTTACAGATCATTTATTCAGCTTCAGTACAGAATGTCAGGAAGGGGATTTCACAATGCTCTGCACTGTATACACTGTCCTGTACTGTGTTTCTACCATATACATAATCTTACCTCTCAACTTTCCAGATTTTTGCAGGATGTCCAGATTTTTGCCTTATGTCTTTTGGTCTGTTCCTTATAAAATTTGTGGTTTTCTGCCATATCACTGGGAGGATTTCAGGACTGCTGTCATTAAATAATTACATACATTTGAGTTTCAGACTTAATTTCCTTTAGAACAGGTATCATAACACAAACCTTGTTGTTCTAGCACATTTCTAAGTATAAAAGAACAAATATGTAAAATCTGTCCCTATTTCTGGGTCATTGTCCCCCATTATGTTGGTCTTCATCCAGATTACTTGTACTAAGAGGTCGAGAGCTATGAGAATATATGTTAAGCAATGGTGATCATTGTGGCATTATGCGCAAATACGCTAATCGAGTGTGTTCTGATCTACACAGGTTTGCTAGCCATGTTGCTTTACGCCCTTTGAAACATGCATGAAAACGTGTTTATTTACATTTAAAAGCAGAGTGTGACATGAATATGTAATTAGCACTGCTGCTCACTGCACATCACCGCGCACACATGTAAACTCAGTGTAGGCTTCAAGCAAAGCCTACGCGGAGTTTAATGATTCCCTGGGCAGGTTTTTAAACCCAAGCTGATGCCCGTAAACATTAAGCTGCCTGCAAAATATACCAACTAGAATCCAAACCATATATGAAGTTTAGCTTTATTGGCCTAAATCTATCCATAAAGACTTAAAAGTACAAATCCACCCACATGCAGAAGCCATAAAACTGAAACATTTGATGTTCTGGGTCATTTGTATATATCCCATGGGTCTCAATTACAGGAGATTTAAGGTATCACACAATGAAAACTCTACCTTGGCTGTTTCATTTTTCTTGCCATTGTTACTGAATGGTTTATCTCTGTGACCTTTTTACCTTTTGGTTTGCATGTTAGTTTTTATTACCAGTGTACATCTGACTGAATTATGTTCAGAGTCAGATAGTGGGGTCTTAAACTTTAGCATAATAATAAAATGGTTTAATAGGTATAAACACTGTATCCAGAATGTTTTACTTTGTTTTAGGCCTTGTTAGTAGCTATTGTTATTTCTAACAACAAATTCCAAAAGTCCTTTTTTTCAGTCTTAGTCATTGAAGTATAAAGCTCCCAATTTATATTTACATTTCAAAAATTAGGGTCACCCAGACATATGGAATCTTTATGACCAGTCACAGACTGTAAATTATCGTCTGAAAACCACTATGACTGCTATTTTTCTTGTCTACAAATATTAGCACTTATTTTTTCTTGTCTGGTTCCTAATACCCAAAACCAGCATTGGCAGTAATCCCCCTGTTCCCATTTTGGAAATAGGGCCTGGGTGGCCCATCCTCAGTGCCCATCACCTAGAGCCAATATTCAAACCATCAGGTGGCTATCTCTCTGACTTGAAACCATTAGCTGGTGAGTTACACTGCACAGGTTGAAACATCCCCACATACTTGACTGTCTATGGTCTTCTGGTATCGGGTGCACACAAAAACTTTATACACACTTTATCTTCAGAGAACCATGTCTCTGTACTTGTAGCCCATCTTATCTCTTTCTGTAATAAAACTGCATACAAAGGTAGATATTTCTTGTTAATATTATAAGCACTGCATAGGTAAATAACCAAAACCTTAACAGTGGTAGTCAAATTGTATTGTTTACCATTGAACTTATTTACATTAACATTTTGTTTATTTACTTAATGATTTATTTATTCATATATGACTTAATGTGTACATATATTTTAAGTTAAGCCACCATTTAACCAACTATTAGTCCTGTATTTCAGGTAGTACCTATCTGTATACAGTATATTTAAAAGGGCCTGTAATCCCTATTTCCCTGCTCTGTAAAGCATACCGGCTAACACCTTTTTCCTCAACCAACACTTGTAAGTGCAATCATTTTTCAAGGAAAGACTCATCATTTATGGCAAATGGTGGAATCTCAGCTATAACAAGCTCTGCATGCTTCTCCATCTTTTGTTTGTCTATATATTACCTACAGTTCATTAGAATCATGATAGATTGACCTTGGTTTGAATAATAGAACAGCAGTTGTTTTAATTAAGTCAAAGTGTTTTCCAAAATGCCAGAGGGGCAGTGATAGTATGAGACCATGGATGGTTGTGTTACCTTGGAAATGGTTTGAGTAATAATGCTGCAGTGCTGCTGCTGAACTCAAGTAAGACTGTTCCAAATAGTGTAGCTGTCTAAAGTTGATTTAGAGGACTCTACGGATCAACTGAGGAGGAAATGTGTGAACCACTTTGTACTAGTGCTATGTAGACCAGATGAGGATAGGTCTTTGAGACATTGTTGAAGGCCTATAACAGCTCAATAAACATTGAAAACTACTTTTGTCCATACTTGTATGTTTGTTGTTTTTAATAGGAAGGGGTCTAGTGCAGTTGTTATGGCTTTTACCAAAAATCATGCTGATTTTTGCAATGTTGTTTCAGAGGTTGCTAGCTTTATAAGTAAGTGGCATTTTCTCTTGAGAGAGTAGACTATAGTATTTTCCTCATATTTGATGGAATTTCCTAAGAACTTTTAAATTATGTCAAAGTGGAACTTTCAGTGGCAAGGAGCTCCATAGTTAAGGCATTGCAACTTAGAAAACTTTAGACTGTTTTAGTACTGCTACCTGTAGGAGCCAGAACTGAAGGCACTGAGGTAGTTGTTGCTAGTTTTATATTAAAATTAAAGCTGCTATTAGTGGTGAAGGGAGTGTAGATTTTTACTGAATTGTTTATGTACTGCTAGGTAGTCATGCTGAGTTGCCCAAATTACTTTATCATCAGGTTGCAGACTGTATTTTTTTTTTTTGTTATTACCACATTATATTACTGATGGATAGACAGACTGGAGAGTATGGGCCTGAGAACAGAGCCCTAAGGAATACCAGCTAGTGTATTTTTGGCGTTAGAAGAGTAACTGATAAGTAACACTTATAAATAGGCAGTGCAGTGGTGCAGCAATTAATGTTGTCACCTCCCAGCAAAAGGTTCTCTGGTTCGATTTTCAGTTGGGGTGCCTTCTGTGTAGAGTCTGCATGTCCTCCCTGTGTTCATGTGAATTTCCTCTGGGTACTCCAGTTTCCACCCACATTCCAAAGATGTATCTGGTGTGTTTCTCCCTGGGCATCTATTGAAAATAGGCTCTGCCCTAGTCAGACGTTCCCTGTCAACAGATGTTAAAATAAAATAATTCAAAATAAAATAAATAAATAAATTCTGGAGAAAGTGTCTGAACCTCTTTGGTCTAGAGCTGTGTAAGACAGAGTGAGTACCACTTTGAGATGCTGTTGAAGGCCTATGCCATGTCCCTAACTATTATTCTATTTAAACCGCTCTAGTCCATACTTATCTGTATACTGTTTGTTAATAAGAAGTGGCAAGAGAGGTGTTATGACCTTTAAAGAAACCATGCTTTTTTTGCAAAGTGAGTTGCTTAGGTATAGCTGGTCCTTAAGTTGTTCTGAGATTACGTTAGTGGGTATTTCTGAGAGTATGAAGAGCACAGGAGTGGGTTGGATATGGCGGGGTGATGTGAAATAAAGTCTATTTCAGTGAATTCTTCATGTCAGCTGTTATCTGCCCAAGCAACTCTGTTAGCATTGACATTTGTAGCATAAATTCAAATTTGAATGCAGTGATCAGTATTTCCATCTACCCATTCAAAATTACTATAGCAGATAACTACATATAAATAGCTAGCCACTGATCTCCATTCAGTTATCAAATACAGCTCTCAGTCATATCACTGAAGGAGGTATTAGAAAACAATGTATAAGTAGCTGGGTTATGCTCTGTCATTTTGTTGTGCATTTCACTACGTTTTTTCATGCTCATAATTTAGACTTTATTCTAACTACTGCCTATGGTAGCTTTTTACATTTACCAGTGCAAGTAATCAGTGGCCAAATGTAAATATACAACACTTCTTTATAAGATAATGACTGAATTTCAGTATTTATATTGCGCTTGTACTGTTTGTGTTTTAGGCTTAGAATAAAATAATGTACAAAAGTTAGACACATTCCTGCCTGCTGTGTGCAGCTATCTCTGACAGTTTTCACTGTTCCTTATTTATTTATTTACTTACTGGGTTTCCCCCTGCCTGCCTACACTTGGTTTCCTATGCTCTATTAGTCCATGCATTCTGAGAGGAAAAGGCTATTGCTGGCTCATTTGTTCCTTGACAGGCAACAGCTAATTGCAAACCCATCTTGCTGGCAGCCATGAGGGCTTTTCTCATTTTAATCTTTGTGCCTTTCTGTTCATTGGAGAATACTAGGCTTAATGCCTTGAAGGGACATTTAAGTCTAGCTAATATCTCAAGGTCAGGATCAAACCCTGTACCTTGTGTCTGTGAGGTGGAAACCTTAACCATTATGCCAAACCCACCCCTTTTGTGACATTTAACCTGTCTACATGAAATAATGTTATTCAATGCTCTTTTCTTGCGTGCATTATCCAGTTCCTTGTAAGCACTTGTATTTATGTTGTTCAAAGAGTAAGACACAAAAAGTCAGCAACAAATTTTAAAACTGTAAAGGTAGTGCTAAATGTCACTAAAAGGGAGGGGCAGATGTAAATAATCACATATGGTTATCTAGACCTAACGGGTGTTGAATACTGTGACAATGTAATGGATAAAACTATCAGGTTCCTAGATATTTAGGAAGGAAACTGAATGATAGAACTTGATGGAAGCTGTTACTGTCCTACAGGTAGCTCTTAAAATGCCACCTATAGTGGTTATGTTTTATTCAGAAGTCACGGCTCCAAAATAATCTAAACAAAGACATTTTAAAGGAAATTGCTAAATGGTACAGCACCTTTATCATGCACTTCTGGAGTCGGTTTTAAGTTAACAATGAAAATAAGGCTATGATATAACTTGCCAAAGAAGAAACATTATTTAAAATAAGATTACAGTAGAGAGTCAGTTATCCAAACTAATTAGGATCTAGGGTAGTTCAGATAATCAAACTGTTTGGGTAATCAAACACACATTGAACCGGATACAAAACTTCTAAAATCTTGTTTTTTCTGCATGCAGAGAATACACCTTTCAACCATTCAGCGGTTCCAGTGGACAAGAATATTTTTCATACATGAGATGGTTACAAGCTCAAAAAACATGCTAAAGGGAATATGTATAATGTTTACATATTCATACTTTATGATTTTTTTCTACAAAAACTTTGGAAGACTGTGTTCGGATAATTGACATTTCAGATAATTGACGTTCAGATAATTGACTCTCTACTCTACTCTTGAGTGTGAATTTACTGAGAAGGAGAAGAGAACTTTTTCCTAAAAAAGGATGAAAAAGACTTTTAAAGTGGATAAATTCACATACACACACACACACACACACACACACACACACACACACACACACACACACACACACACACACACACACACATACATACACATGGGTCCCATGGACTTTTGGTTGAATGGTACTTTAGTCAATATCTGTTCAATAGATCCAATTTGGCTGACTAAACAGATGATCAACAGGCATGTGAGATCAACAATCCACTGGTAGGGGAATATACCCTTTTCCCTGGGAACTGTGTGAACTTGGAGTTAGAAAATATAATTAGCAGGGGTCTTCCTTTTTTTATTTATTTTTTATTTTTTTATTTTTTATGATTTTGAAGAATTAATTGTTGGTGCATGCTTAATAGCGTATTGGCATGCATAAGTTGGGTCGACATTATGCATGCCAACAAAAGTAGTATTGGAAGGACTTAAACAGATCCATATATATATATATATATATATATATATATATATATATATATATATATATATATAGTACAGTAACCTCTTGGTTAACTGGCACCCATGGGATTGGTATATGCCGGATAACTGTAGTTTCCAGTTGCTTGAGAGTTACTATTGAAAATAGGCCTGACTAATACTCTACCCTATACTATTTGTTTGGTCTGACTTGTTCTTAGGTTGAGGAGAGAGGGAATTTATTCTTATCTTCCTTTTTAAAACTCTAAAACTCTAAAAACATAAGGTATGTTTCTGTGGAGGGAAAATAGAAAGTGCAACACATGAAAATGATACTGTATTTCTTCGTTTTTTTTTTTTTTTTGCTGGTTGCTTGAGTTCCAGTTAACTGAGAGTTTACTGTATATATAAACATATACAGTAAACAAAATTACATTTAAATGAATACAACTTACCCGAGCTGATTCCACTGAAACCTCTTCATAACAAAAGCACTGACTGCCGAATTCCTTTCCCTGTTAAAGGAACCACTTGGCCACCATGGTAATGAACTGAAACAGAGCATAACTAAGCCCACCAAAGTGGGGGCTTCACCCCCGTACACCGCCTACTTAAATATACCAACTCTGAGATTGCACTAAAGGGATGAGAGGGCACAGTTCGCCATGGTGGCCAAGTGGTTCCTTTCACAGGGAAAGAAATTAGGCAGTCTGTGCTTTCATTATGAAGAGGTTTCAGTGGAATTAGCTCAGGGAAGTTGTATTCATTTAAACGTAATTTCTTTTAAATGAAGTAGATCCATACCTGTATATATATATATATATATATATATATATATATATATATATATATACACATACACACACGAGTCTACTGCTCTACATAGAAAGAACACTTCTTTGAAATAGAGCAGGAGACCCACACTTCAGCAAAAGTTCACTTCAATGAAAGTGCACTTTCGCTGAAGTCTAGTTCCCTGGCCGACGCAAAAAAACAGCAAAACATGTTTTTGCAGGGGGGCAAGCCCCCTTGCACCCCCAAGTGGGGGCTGTGCCCCCCACACACCCCCTACTTAAATATACCAACTCCGAGATCGCACTACAGTGGGGAAAAGGGAATATTCCCATTCTGTGCTGTAGTGTGACTGCCAAAGTCAATGTTCAAAGTTTCACTACTTCGAACAAGTGGACCCGGTGAAGTGGGTTCGAAGAAGTGAAACTTCGAACATCTTCACGGATCCCATATATATATATATATATATATATATATATATATATATATATATATATATATATATATATATATATATATATATATATATATATACATATATATATATATATATATAGATATATATATATATGGTTCAGTTGGCATTCTCAAGAGTATGGGTCATCTAAACAGGAATCATCATATGTTTTTATCAATTTCAACTTCATTGCTGGGTAAGGTAGTGGCACTGGGACAACTTTGGCCAGATTGTCTTGCTTCTCTACAAAAATAATTTTATTTCTTTAGTTTTATTTTCAGTAGAACATAGTACTGTATTTTTTTCACTATTCATGGTATGGCAAAATTAAGTTTTGATGAAAGTTTCCATACCATATAAACAGAAAAGAGCACAATATCTTTGAAGTATACACAGAGCAATCATAATGGGAGTGTTGACATATGTTGCTGGGGATGTCTAGTTAAAACCAGATTTCACTTACATCCTTAGTAAATGATGTAGATGGTTCTTATCTACCCTCAAGATATATATAATACATTTTGTTTGATTTCTGTTAAGTACAACACTGCAGCATAGTCAGATAAAACTGTGAACTACAAATACGTATGGATCTTATTGACTGTCATATAGCCACATCAAATCTCTCAGATTACCATCTAAAAAGTTACTTGCATCTCATGGGTCTTATCTAGTTATTAAAGGTTTGTGTTAAAAATACAGGTGTTTTTTGTTCCTTGTACATGGCCCAATTACACCTGTAAAAAATCCTAAAAAAAACATGAGAAGCACTTAAGTGTTGGTAGCATTCTCCCCTCCCCCAGCCCTCGAATGAATAATAAGGTTCTTGTCACTCAGATGTGACAAGTCTATCATTAGAAAGAGAAATACAAGATAAAAATGCAACTGTGTTTTCCCTCCCTGAATGTAATACCTTTCAGTGTCATGTCAAGTGTCAGGTTTTGAGAGATTATGTCTCCTCAGTGTATAAGGTAATTTTAGACGTCATAGATCAGCAGAGTATGATTTTGTGTGTGCACACTTATATGGGAGATAATTAAATCTCAGAAGGTAGTCATTATTTGAAAGTCTCATACCTGCACTGAGAAACTCTAGCTCTTCAATACACAGAATGTTGTTAACCCTGTGTTTTTGCTTAAATTGAAAAGAGATTAGTTTGCAGACTTTTGAGGAATTTTAGCTCTGCAATCTGTTTTACTGCACACCTCTTTGGAACTTTACGTTAAGACTGCCCTTGGCATATCATCTGTTTATTAATTTAAGTTTTGCTGGCCCACACTCATTCATCTTTTGGAGAAATGGTGTTACAGAACTCTCAGAAGATTATGGCCGCAAATGGCAGGCATCAGCTGTTATTACAGTGGTGATTTTAGTATTGATGGAAACAGCAATAGTTGAAGCTTTTATTTTAGATGTTATGTAGCGCATTAGGTGCAAAGATGAAAAGGATACATGTTCCTGCAACCAGTATTAAGGTATCTTTGCCATGTCATCCTTAAAAGTGGCCAGTTTGATATCATAGATTCACATTTGTTACAGGGGAAAAAATGAACTGCCCAGGAGAGGGGAGGTCCAACATCCCAAGACTGAAACTGGAGACCATCATAGCAGTTAGAAAATGAGTTATCTGCTAAATTATTATTAGTTCACACAAATTTATTTTATTTTATGTTTTCAATGTAAAATAGTTGAAGTATTTAATAATATCTAGATTCACACATATACATGCATATACACAGTCACATATATAAACATATAAGTGTACAAGTAGAAATAGTTTCTCAAACATACAGAAACATGTGAGCTGCACTCTACCTCCTGGATGCTGCTTTCTACTTTCCTTTCTCATTGTGCTGAGCAGCCTTATACTGGGGATAATATGAGATCAATGATGATGCTGTCTTCTGCCTCCCCTTAACTCATAGATTCATAGGTTGGTACTAGGCTATCGGCCCTAGGGCCTATACAAGCCTAGCCATAACAATTCCCTGGCTATTTCTTCCCACACTATTTACTTCCCTGGACCCCTGTCTAGCAGGGCGACTGACGTGTTCCCTGGGGTGAATTTCCTTTCTCCCATCCAATCGTCAAGGTTCCTTTTGAAAAGGGCCAAAGAGGCGCTCTGCTTAACATGTATGGGCAGTTTATTCCAGAGTCTGGGGAGTCTCTGGATCAGGAACCTATCCCTCCAGCATGTTTTGTTTATTGTGATGACAAGGTTTAGATCCCTGGAGCATGTGGCTCTGAGGGATTAGGATTTCTTTAAGTGTAGTGTAGCATGTCCAGCAGCTCTGGGTTTGACATGGCCTTGTATGTTAAGCAGAGATCGCCTCTGAGTAGACAATATGCGACAGAGTATAGCTGGAGTTTTTAAGGTGGTCAGCGTAGGGCATCTGCTTTATGCCTGTAATTCTTTTAGTGAGGTATTTCTGAGGCCTTTCCAGTTGTTGCAGATGTCTTGAGAGGTACATACCAAATGGGGCTTTGTATTCTATAAAGGGTCTAATGAAGGATGAGTACAGTGGGACAATGACCTCCTTTTTCTGGATAAAAAGTCCTTAGTGATGAGGTGTGCCACATAGAAGGATTTCCTGACTGTTGTGGTGATGTGGTTATCGAAGATGAGATCACTGTCCACCTGTGTCCCTAAGTCTCTTATCACATTTTCAGTGTTTAGTGTACTGCCACCTATGTGGTAATTCACAGGTACATGTTCTTTCCCAAAGGGGATAACTATACATTTCTTGCCATTGAGCTTGAGCCCATGGCTCTGGCACCAAGCATCTGTTTCTGTAAGGACCTTTTGTAAAGTATCTACATCATTTGAGGATTCAGTAATGGCTCCCAGTTTGCAGTTATCTGCAAACGTTGTTAGCCAGAGTCCCTTAGTGTTGGCCTGTACTTCAGAGAAGTAGATGCCAAACAAGAGCGGTCCCAGGACAGAACCCTGAGGTACTCCACTTGTCACTTGTCTGGAGCTGGATTTGGAGTCGGCTACTTTTACAGTGTGGATTGTCAGTAAGCCAGTTGGCAACCCATCGAGTGACGTAGGGATTAATGCCCAGCTTAGTAAGTCTATCTATGATTCCAGAGTGGGGGTGGTGTCAAAGGCCTTGGCGAGGTCCAGATAGGCTGTGTGAACTGCTTTACCCTCGTCCACAGCTCTGGAGACTGATTCAAAGAAGTCAATCAAGTTCAGGAGACAAGATCAGCCCTTCACGAACCCAAACTAGGTGGGGTTCAGTGTTTGAAATTTGCCAATGTCTTTGTTTATAAGTTCCATGTTAATACATTCCATGGCCTTGCAGATCAGGCTCATCAGACTGATGTGGCGGTAGTTCCCGGGATCCAAGGTGAATCCCCCCTTGTGGAGTGGGATAAATGTAGCTGTGCCACACTCAGTGGGCATGAAGCCTGAGTTGAGGCTATGATTAAACATGATACTTAGGTGAGGTGCCAGTTCATTTTGTAGTTCATGTAATACACAGCCCAGGATGTCATCTGGTCCCATGGATGCTGTATTCTTAGCTTTGGAGAGTGCATTCTTTACCTGTGTGGCCGTTATTACCGGAATTTAGCAATCTTCCGGTATTGAAATGGGCCATTTAGGGGGTGAAAGGGGGATGAAGTTGCAACTGAATTGATCTGCCAGGATATTGACAATATCCTTGGGATCAGTATATTTAATGCCATTCTGTTGTAGCTCAGAGCAGATCTAAGCATTGCCATTTAGATTCTTGACATAGTTATAGAATGCCTTGTGGTTGTCTTTGGAATCTTTGGCAATTTTATTTTCATAACTAGCTTTGGAGGAGTTTATGTGGGATCTCAGCTTCTTACTAAGGCTGATAAGGGAGTTTTTTGCATCCTGGGATTTTCCTCTTTTCTGAAACAGTTTCTTCCTTTTGTTGTAAAGTTTGTTTATGGCAGGGGACCACCAGATTGGCTTCCATTGTTTGGAGGAGAGCATCTTGGTTCTGTTTGGGATGGCATGATTCATGCATGAGTGGATGTGCTCGTACAGTACCTTAGTGCAGAATTCATCAGTCAAACTTAAAGTTCCCGTCTGCATGGGTTTCATGATGTTTGTCACTTCTGACTTGAGTAACATGAAGATGGCTTTGGAGAAGTTTTTTATGGAGGTTTCCTTATTGGGGGTGGGGTTGGGATGTGGATGTTACAGGTGATTAGCTTATGGTCAGACCTGACCAACGAGGGGGTGACCATAGGTGTGGAACATGGATTTCCCATGTTGGTAATGACCAGGTCTAAGATATTGGAGCCCCTGGTGGGACTATGGATTAGTTGATCCAGGATGTTGGAATTTATGAATTCCAAGAACCGTTGGGCAAAGGTGTTGGTACACAAGTAGTTTTCTCAGTTAAAGACAGGGTAGTTGAAATCACCCAATATTAGGGTGTTTGGTTGTATCTTAATATTTTCCAGTATGTTTAGAAAGGTGTAGTGAGAATCTTGGCACATGGTGGGGGATCTGTATCTAGCTACAATTTGGATTGCAGTCTTACCTAGTATTAGTTGCACCTGGAGAATTTCAGACGCATTGTGTTGGGCAACTAGCATCGTGGTGTGAATACCCTTGGTGAATATGGGCACTCCTCCACCTTTAGTGTTTCGGTCCTGGTATGGTGGCCAAAAAGTGTGGTAAGAGTTGTAGCCTGGTATTGCAGGGGTGCTCTCTGGAGCCTTGAACCAGGTCTCAGTTACTGCACAGATATCGATGTTCTACATTTTTAGGAGTGCCTCGAGAGAGTGCATTTTAAGGTTTAGACTTCTAGCATTGAGTAGCATTACCTTCAGAATTTGCATGCTTGTACCTGTTATGGTAGTGGTTTTGTCCTTTGAACTTTGCCTAAAAAAGGTACTATAGGGGTGGCAAGAGCCTTAGCCAGTAACCTGAATCCCAGGGGCGACAGGTGCAGACCATCTCTGGCAAAGCATCATGGTCTGTCGATCAAGTCGTCCCTGGCAGACAGATACTGGATCCCCTTTGAATGACACCAGAAGCTTAGCCAATTGTTGAAGTCAATCATTTTGTCCTTATATTGTGGTATCATTCTGGGTGAAGGCAGGATGCTACTCAGGGCTAGGGTCATACCTGCCTGGGACACATGATCTGAGACCACTTCCATGTAGTCCAGGGAGGTACATCTCAAGTCATTGACTCCAGCATGGACAATGACAGAGTAATATTTGTACTTGTTGTGGAGTGACTTGAGTGCATGCGTTATGTAGCGGATTCTGGCCCCCGACAGGCAGCTGACTGTAATTTTCTCCTTGTTTGGCCTGGTGAGTGGGACATCAGTATGCCTGACTATTGAGTCACCTATGACTGAAGTGTTAGGTACGTTGTCTTGCCTTATGGGCTGTTGCTGGGTGGCACGCTAGTGTTATGAGCTATGTGACACTTTGGTTGTGATTGGTGTTTGTTTGCATTTCAGCTTCAGAGGTCCTTGTTGCTTGGGCAGGTGACAGTTAAAGGCCTCCACATATGTGGATTTAATGTTGCTATGTGTGGGTGTTGGTGGTGTGGGTTTAGAAGGGTTATGTGTTGCTTGAGGTGTAGTGCGGGTGTTAATCTTCTCCTTTTGACTGTCTAGCACAATCTTGGGTGGAGAGAGCTTTGCTTCCAGTTTGGCTATGTAAGTGCATCTCTCACAGGTTGTAGTGTTGGGTGGCAAGAGGAGAGGGTTGTCTGTGTACATGGGGCAATTGCTGCATTGCTCCCGTATGCCCAGATTCACCAGGTGGACAGGAGAAATCTCCGGAAGCTGACCCTTGGACATGCCTGGTTTGGTGCTTTTTTTGTAAAGTACAGGAGCTGTTTTCCCTTGCCTTAGCAAGGTACTTTTGCAATTGTAGGCTGTTTAGTGCCTACAATTAATGTCTCCTTATTAACAAGGAGAGTTGAATGTTTGTATCAGTTTAAGGCTTCCTAGTGCTTTCCAGCAGGTATTAAAGCAAGTGCTAGTCACAGGGATGCTGAAAGGTAAGATGAAAAAAAATGGTTTATCCTAAACACTGCAGTGTGCACTAGATAAGTTAGATGTGAAGGTAGGTAACTTAAGTTTTACCTGTCATAAAACCCAGGTGTGTGGCCAGAAAAACAAGGAGGGGTAGGTGTCAGAGTGATGGTGGGGGGGCTAACTGGCACTTGATAGTCATGCTGCAGTACCAAAAGCAAAAATAAAAATAAAATAAAAAATAAATAAATAAATGTTGTTATATGGATAAATGGAGTCCCTTCCCCCCTGTGCTTCATGCCTTCCCTTCCTGATCCCTAACCAATTTATTTTTTCTTTCCTTTTTGTTTAATAAAATTTAAAAAAAAATAAACATCACAGATTCATAGTTTGCATCATTTAGCTCTGTCCTACACTGAAATCTTCACTAAATGCTAAGGGATTCTTTGATGCATCCCAGCCCATATCTACAGTGTATCAACAATTACTACTTACATGTGTATGCATATTATATAGGACTGAGAAGAGCCCATTGCGTCCTCCAAACCCTCAAACCATTTTACACCATAGGAATCTTCAGTTTCTGTTTTTAATTTCTCCAGGCTTGGAACATTTTCATATGTGTATCATGGTAAGGATTTCCACACTCCCACAGCTCTATCTGATAATGAAGATGTCCTCTGGGTCTCACTCTTTCTTCTTAGTAGTTGCACTTCAGCACATCTTAAACCTTAGTTCATCCCTTAACATTCCCTGAAATATGGATCATTACATGCCTTACACACTTGTGGGAAACCTCCTATCAAAAATTGATATTATTCTGAAAATAAGTAAAGGTATTTTGTTTTATGTGGATGGGGAGTCTATTCCAGAGCATTGGTATCCTCGGTAATATACACCTGCTCCTCCAAACTGTTCTATTGATATTGCAGAAGAGTTCTAGATCCCTAGACTGAATATTTCTGATGTCATTGGACTTGCTGATATGCAGTAAATACATCAGTATTGTGTCAGCGGATGTCTTGTATGCCAGACATAGGTCAGCTCTTAGCAGTCTGCAGGATACCAAGTATAGTGACAGGGCTTTGAGTTGGTCCATTTAGGACATGTTGTTTAGGTTATGTATAATTTTAGTAAGGTATCTCAGTGGGTTTTCTAGTTGTTGCATTTGTTTGATGAGAAACAAGCCAGAGGGGCATTATATTCATTGCTTTGCCTAATGAGGGCTGAGTAAAGGAAGACAATGTTGTTTAGGCTTTGTATCCTTTTAGTAAGATGTCTGTGTGTTTTCTAGTTGTTGCATGTGTCTAGACAGATAGAAGCCAAAGGCAGCATTACATTCATTGATTTGCCTAATGAGGGCTGAGTAATGGAGGACAATGAAATCCTTAGATCCAGACACAATACCTTGTTTTACAAGTTGTGTAATATAGAAGGGCTTTCTACAGCAATAGACACATGATAATCAAAAGTTAGGTTACTGTCCACATAAGTTCCTAAATCCCAAACTGAGTCAACTCTTGGGGGATATTGTCAATGTGGTAGTTCACAAATGTTACAGTGATGCATTTTCTGGCATTTAGCTTCAGTCCATGATTTTGGCACGAGTTATTTATTTGAGAGAAACCTTCGTACAAGATAGCTAAGTCATTTTGTGATTCAATGACTACTTCTAGCTTGAAGTCATCTGCAAACTTAATCAGCCAGAGCCCTGTCGTATTGACTTTTACTTCAGAAAGGTAGATGTCAAGCAGAAGAGGTCCCTGAACTCTAGAGGACTAAACTGTTGATTGGTCTATTTATGGAGGTAACTTCCCCTATTTTGATTACCTGTGTCCTAGCTGTGAGCCCATTGGCAATCCACTGGGTGACAGAGAGTTTATTCCCAGTTTATTTAGTTTTTCTATCATGCCTAAGAGGGGAATTTTGTCAAAAGCTTTGGCCAGGTCAAGGTATGCGGTGTATATTGTTATGCCTTCATTCATTTCTTGACCTTCTCAAAAAAACCTTGCCAGGTTGAGTAAGCACGGCCTGCCCTTAGTCTACCCTTAATGATCTGAATCTTTTTATTGATTGTTTTTTTTTTTTTTATCAAATCCTGATTTTTGTTGATTTTCCACCTAAAATGTTTTATTGTTTTTATCATTATGTTTCAAGTTTCTCCCTCAAATCTTTTTTCTTCTTTGAATTCCTTAGTATAGCCCATCTTTCTTTTTCTTACAAGGCCAAGATATACTATGCACCTGCATTGCTGGTTTAATTGGTATTATTATTGATATTTTTATTATATCTTTATGAAAACTCTGTTGAGTACTACCTGTTGTATGATATTTTACAAGTTAAATTACTTGAACACATAGTAAAGTATGGGATATGGAGTACTTCTCAAGGTGAACACTGGTACATATGAAAACACAAATGCTACCATTTCCAGAAAGTCCACATTAATGAGATTTTGCTGCACTTTACTATGTATATTGCTTGCTAAACATTACAGAAGACGGTTGGGGACTGAGATTATTTGTTCTAGATAGGCACTTCATATATGAAGCCATTGCACTGCATACATGATTGAAATGCACTATGCAAAACTGTTCATAAGTGGCTAGTGAATGTGGGCAAGATCAGACAATATAATGGACTAATATAATAGCTGAGCAAAATAATAGTCAGATAAAGCCTAGACCAATAATATTGTTAGTTTTTAACAGCACTTAACCAACCTCAGTAAGAAGAAATCTACACAAAAACTGACATTTAGATTTGACCTATGGCTGTGTTACAATTGTATGCATATAATTTGTCACCTATTAAAATGGCATTATTTTCCATGACATGAGGAAGTTTTGAAATTAATCTTCTGAGAAAATGTCAGCTAATTATTGTACTCTGAGCTGAAGAAATTTCAGACTAGATGCAAGGGCAAAGCAGCAGAATTCCCACAATGTGATAGTGAAGAGAGAGATGCAAACAGTGATTAGTTGGGCGTCAGTGCCTAGCGTTCTTCACCTGAGTCCTTTTAGTTTATGCTCAGACCTTTTTGCATATACCTGTTCTCATAGTTAGTACTTTTATTCTTTGGGATCCAGTATTTAAATGCAGATATAAGAATTTCAAGGATGGATGGAACTTACTGAACAGGGGGGCTTTTCTCTAGCTTATTTAATGAAAATGTACAAAAATACAAGCGCTCTAGCTTGTAAAAGTGTACATGCTAGGATAACAGCTGTTGGAACAGCCTCTGCTTAAAAAATAATAACAAGGGAACTGCTAGTAAGTAAACATATAAACAGAAATCTTATATCTTTATCTACCAAAGAATTCCACATGAATTTGTGTACGCCTTCATTTTGAAGAATTAAGGCAGTGACCAATAGTTTAGCCTTTATATCTGAAATTGTCTTCACATCCTTTCCTTGTAGAACTAAACAAGCTTAAAACAATCTGAGCCTGCTAAGAACTTAAAGTGAGTTTTAATATTTGTTGATAAAATGTACTGCAAGATGCTAAATATTGTTCATAGTTTTATAGGCTTATAGGAGATTAAATCACACAAAAGAAACAGGCAACCGCTCAAATGTAGTCAATGGCAGAGTAAAGCAAACCACTTGTAGAAACAAATGACTTGCGAAAACAGAGGTACAAATAAGAGATTACTAGACTAATAGTTCAAGAGCCCTTACAAACCTAGCCAAATTTCTCCAGATTTTACCTAATTTTCTATCCACAGAGGAACTATAACAAGGGGCAGCAAGTGGTATTTTGACAATGTTTACATACGTCCTCTGTCCATTAGGAACAGGAGAGAATTTGTGATTTTCCATCCATTAGTCTAGATTGCACTTGAAGATGTTTAGGGAAGGGCTCTGCTTCACATGAATAAGAAACCTATTCCATATAAGAGGCAATCTCTGGCATACATATCTGTCTCTGCAGTATGCACTATTCATGTCAGAGATCAGGTTTAGATCCTTGGAATGGGTAACCCTCATGCAGTTAGTTTTGCGAATATGTAACAGTTTCATCAGTGTTGGGTCAGAGACTCAGGCATAGATCACCGCTCAGTAACTGGTAGGAAGCTGAATACAGTAATAGGGCTTTTAATCAGTCTGAATATGACATGTTGGTTATACCCTGTATTTTTTTGGTGAGAAACCTCTGATAACACTCCAACTGTGACAGGTGCCTGGAGAGGTACATGCCAAATGGTGCATTGTACTTGATGATTAGTCGGATGAGGGCCGAGTACAGTGGTACTATGACATCCTTAAAGCTGGATGCCATGTCCTTACTTATAAGCTGAACCACATAGAAGGATTTCCTCACTACTGTGGACACATGGTGGTCAAAATTCAGATTACTATCTGAGTACCCAGATGTCTCACCACTGAGTCCACTCTTGAGGGGGGGGGGTAACTATCAGTGTTGTAATTTGCTGGAGTATTTGATTTCCCAAAGAGTATGATTATGCATTTCTTTGCATTTAGTTTGAGTCCGTGGCTCTGACACCAATCATTGGCCTGCATCAGTCCTTTCTGTAGGATATCAAAATTGTTTGGAGAGTCAGTGACTGCCCCTAACTTGCAGTCATCAACAAACTTTGAACATTTGCCCTGACATTTTTTTGGAAGTGTATCCCAAACAGGAGGGGACCCAGCATTGAGCCCTGTGATACTGCATTGTTAACTGGCATCTTACTGGATGTGGATTCCTCCACTGTAATCACTAATTCCTACAGTCCTATTCATGAGCCATTTGGCTATCCATCTGGTGATGCAGAGGTTTATGCCCAGTTTTGTGAGTTTATCTATAATACCCAAGTGTGGTATTGTGTCAAATGCCTCAGCCAGATCAAAGTAGGCAGTATGCACTGACTTAACTTCATCCATGGCCTTGGTAACCTTCTCAAAGTAGTCCTACAGACTGAGCAGGCAGTACCTACCCTTAATGAAGCCAAATTGAGTTGGGTCTAGAGTCTGGAGATGTCCTATGTTGTTGTTAATCAGATCCATGATTATCCTTTCCACAGCTTTACATATGAGGCTTGTCAGATGGTAGTTTTCTGGGTCTATTGAAGGAACCCCCCCCCCTTATGCAGAGTGATGGCCGTTGCTTTCCTCCACTCTACTGGGGCAAAGCCTGTCTGAAGACTGTGGTTAAAAAGAGATCTGAGTGGGTCTGCTGGGTCATGTTCCAAGCTATTTAATAGGCACTCTGGGATTCCATCAGACCCATTTATGCTGTGTTTCCAGCTTTGGAGAGCACATTGATGATTCTTTTGTGATAACAGGCAAAGGAATGGCAGGGGTATTTCATGAGGTGTGACCGAAGGTGATGAGGGGTGAAATTTGAGCTGAATTTATCACCAGCAGGTTTACTATTTCTTCTGGCTGACTATAGGTAGTGCCATCTACAGCCAACTCAGCACAATGCTGAGTGTTTCCCTTAAGATTTCAGACATAGCTAAAAAATGCTTTGTGGTTATCCTTTGCTTGGGAGGCTATTTTATTCTCAGATTTAGCTTTTGAAGACTTGACTAGTTCCCTGATCTGCCCACAGAGACTGATGAGGGATTTTTTTCTCTATTGTGTACCCTCCCTCTTACTTCTAAACAGGAATTTCTTCCTTTTGTTGTATAGTCTGATTAGGCCAGGGATCCACCAGAGTGACTTTTTTTCTGGCTAGACATGGGTTTAGTTCAGTCAGGTACTGTCATTTCTTTGTAGTTGTTTAAGTGGTTGTACAGTGCATTCCTGTATACTTCTGCATAGGTCTTTGTGTTTTTGGGGTTGTGGGGAGATTTGAAATTACCTATGCTATCACTTAATAGAAGGTAATTTGTTTATTTTAAAGGAGGCAGATTTATGATCCAATCTTACCAATGACAACATTATGCCGGGGGGGGGGGGGTCATCTCTCCCCCATGTTTGTGAGCACTATGTCAGGGACATTTGATTCCTAGTGGGAGTGTAGACCAGTTGTTTTAGAGAATTTGCATTGGCAAAGTCCAGGAATCTCTGAGCCTGCATATTAGTGGTCATGTATACTTCACAGTTTATGGAGGGGTAGTTAAAATCACCCATGAGTAGTTTTTTGCGCTGAATGGTAAGTGATTCTAGTAACTTCGGGTATGTGGAGTGGTTTTCATGGTTCATGATTGGGGATCTGTAACTAGTAATGATATGGTGGGGGGGTTTTGCTTATGATCAGCTGTACATGGAGTAGCTCAAGCAAGTCATCCGGCTTGACCAATCTTAAGGTGTGATTGTTTTGTATGTACATGGAAACATCTCCTCCCTTCATTTTTCTCTTTTCAGAGGGGTGTCTGAATGTATGATAAGCATTGTAGCCTTGCACTACCAGGGTGCTTTCTGCAGCCTTGAACAATATCTCTGTAACTGCACAGATGTCAGCATTCACAGGGTGAGGAGAGCTTCCCGGGAGTGCAGTTTCATGTTAATACTCCTAGCACTGAGCATTAGTACCTTCAGTTTGGCATTAGAAGAATTTCTTATGTTGATAGGTCTGTTGATTTGGCATTTCCTAAAAAGGCACTATGGAGATGGCTAATGTCAGTATATGAAAGTCTAGCAGTGACAGGTGCATAGATCTTTGGCAAAGCACCATGGTCTGTCAATCATGTCATCCCAAGCAGACAAATACTGGATCCCCTTGGAATGACACCAGTAGGTAAGCCATTTATTGATGTCAATCTGTTTATATTGTGCTATCATTCTTGGTGAGGGTAGAATGCTGCCCACTGTGAAGCTCATACCTGCCTGCAACATGTATTCAGGGTGGTCCATCATATCTGTTTTCTTATAGTCAAGGGAGGTATGTCTCAGGTCATTCACACCCACATGGACTATGACTGAGTCATACTGGTACTAGTGGTTAAATAACATGAGCTCCTGTGTGATCTGGCAAATCCTGGCTACTGACAAGTAACTGACTGTAACCCTCTCTTTATCCAACGCAGTGAAGGGGGCATTTGTCAGCCTCATAATGGAGTCTCCTATGACCAGGACATTTGACTGTGCAGTGTTTCTCCTTATGGTCTTGCTTGTGGAGACACTGCAGTGTATATTTTTTATGTTTAGTGGTTGGTGTTGACTTGGTTTTGTTTGCATGTGGTCTCTGATGGCAGTGTACAAGAGACCTCTGAGGTTTTGCTAAGATACTTCTGAGTTCCTCCCCATAAGTTAGTGTATGTGTCAAGGCCATATTTAGTGAGAGAAATGATGTGCGTGCGATGACAATCTGTTTGTCATTTGATTTGTCAGTATGTGAGAGTCATTTATCAATTTTCATAGTGTATCTATGTCTCTCACATACTGGGTTTGTTTGTTTCAGGATTAAATGGTGGTCACTATACATGAGACAATTGCTACATTGCCTCAGGATGCCCATGTCCACCAGGCTGGCCACAAGATAGCAGAGAAGTGTCTACCCATGGTTTCAGGTTTTTTACTAAGGGTTTAACCAGGGAGAAGAGTGGATAGATTTGACTGGACTGGGATGGGAGCACATGGATGAAGAATTGGTGTTATGCTCAGTGTGAACTGCAGCTATCCAACAAGGTGATACTGCTCTGCACACAACTCAGATGCTCCTAGAGCAGCAAGGGGACTGGGGGAAGGTTGCAGAGATAATTATTCTAAGGGAAATTTTAACTTAAAAGCATTTGCATCCATACAGGGCACTGCTAACTGTCACTGTGAAGACAGCAGCCTAGCACAGGCACTGGGCTTATATAGAATCAGAAAAACAAGTTTTACAATAGCAAGGCCTACAGACCTATCAGGAAAACACACAATAAGCTTTCAGCTGGTGGCCCCCAACTCAGATAGGTTCGCTACAGCACACTTCTGCCACAAGAGTGCAGTCAGAAACCCCCCTTAACATAAAAATACTGATTTTAGACCTCAGGGGCAGGGAACCACACAATCTAGACACCACAGTCCTGTAAAACTAGCAGTCACAGTGTAATTAAGTACTACAGCAGCAGTGGAAACAGTTCACCTCTGAAACACTACTAAAGTGTGAGAAATGTAACAAATAATACAAGACTCTTATGAAATAAAGTCTAAATAATTAGTAGAAGTGCAAAAGTATGCTTATTTTGTTCTTTTAGCAGCAGGTGGATTTAGGTGCAGCAGATTCTCTATAACTCTCAAGTGAAGTAGCCAAACCAAGATCAAGAACCCATCATGTCTCTCTTCATATAGTCCAGGGAGGTATGTCTCAGGCCATTCACACCTTGAATTGAGTACAAGCCCATGCAAACACTGGGCTTCTGTAGCATTGTAATAGTGTGCATACAGTCAAGTTACGATCTGTAATGCTAGATACAGCAACACTGTGTCATTATAAAGCAAAGTAGTATGTTTAATAAAGAGGGCAGTGGCTGACATATATAAAGCAGCACCAGTGTTTCCAAACAGCAGTAAAGATATTCCACTAGTCTTACCTTACCAAACGGAGATTCATACAAAACACCAGTGACTGCTGCTGTTGTGGTCGGCCACTCCATGTTCTGTGTCTCAGACTGATTACTAATCATAGACAGGTAGTCAAGCACATTCATATTTCCTCTGCCTGAATAGAAATCAGTCCGATTTTGTTTAAAAGCCATCAGTTATACCTCTTTTCACAAATGCCACTGAATGAGACCTCATGCTTGCTTTCTTGTTGTTTGTCAGTATTATTTTTTGTTTGTCATGCTGTGTCTGCTCCTACACCAGTGGAAACCAAGCAACCACAAATGGAAGACATCTTAGGAGGGAAGGACAAGAAATACAAAGACTTAAAGGATTACCAAGCGTTATTGAATAAATATCTCCTCTCTGGTACTGCCGAAAGCCAGATTGTGTTTATCTAAGTGTAATACAAGTTGGAGATGCCATGCTGGATAAGGCATGCAGTGGAAATATTTAGACTGAAGATGCATACTAATGAGCTCAGGATGGATGGCAATTATCTCAGTGACACTCAGTCTACAGTTTATTTTTTCATATTTTCACTGACTTTCTGCTGCTGGCCCCATGCATGCTGTGTATTACAGATACAGTTGTTT
Organism: Protopterus annectens; assembly: GCF_019279795.1. NCBI lineage: Eukaryota > Metazoa > Chordata > Ceratodontiformes > Protopteridae > Protopterus > Protopterus annectens. The sequence continues at coordinate 1,212,762,035 of NC_056725.1, forward strand.
GAAGTATGAAAACCACTATTATGGACATTTTAATCCAAAACAGAAATAAAGTTAACCCATATGTATGACGTTTTCTGATTAATTTGAGCACTCTGTAAGTCATGATTTTTAGTCCTACTGATTCAAGAAAATACTAACCTTCATCGTGAGACCAATATGGTATCACCAAGCATCTTAGGGTCTTCTGGTTTAGAAAGTTCTCAGCAACGTGCTGATTCAAAAGCTTTGACAGGTATTGCAAACTCCAGTAGAAGACCAGCAGCAGCTAAAACAGTGAGTATATCTGAATAAATGAGGAACATCTAGATGCACCAGTTAGAATTAATCCCTGAAAATCCACAATACTGCACCCCTTTATTTATGGTTAAAATTCCCTCTTTAAACTGTTATCGTTATGATCAGAAATATTGGTTTCAGTAGCACACATCTAAAATGTTCTTGCTCAGAGTCATGGAGAAGGCAAATAGAGGCTTAGGGAATCAAACCCTGGACTAAAGAAAATAGCTCATTAGCTATTCACAGCCTTACTCTCTTTGCAAACTGCCAGACTTGACATATTGATTTGTGCCACAGATAAAACTATTATAATCTGAACTGCAATCCTGCAATTGAACAAGAACTACAAAGTAATTTTTATTTTCTTCAAGTTTAGCATGATCATCTCTATTAGGTCAATAAATAAATAATGCAGTGTGGTGCATTATTATGTTTGTGTCTTTCAGCTTTTCCCGGTTAGGGGTTGCCACAGCGGAACTCCGGTTCGCTAATGATTGGCAGTATAGTTTTACGTGCTGGCTTGCCGGGCCTAACGCACAACTTTCAACGAAGGAACGCACATTCACGCATGTCGCCACACAGAATACGCTCTAACTGAGAATCGAACGGCAACGTCTAACTGTGAGGTGACAACGCTACCGCAGCACTATGTAATGCATTCAATTTCCCTTCATAACATTTTCAAATTTCACACTGGTTAAATAAGTATTGGCAGATTGGCAAGGGTGAGGTGAGGTTTGAATCATCAAACTGAATATTTTTTTTGTTAGAATGTAGATGGTAATTTTTAAACAAAGGATGTTGTATGGGTTTCTCATTTTAATATGGCGTAAGAGTTGCAGGTCAGATTTATGCCACTTACATGTGGATTGGTTGATGATGGAAAATGTATAGGGTCCTGCAGGACTATGATATTCTTTTCAGCAATACACTGCTTGCATGTAATGTTGATAGTATTAAATTGTTTTTGACTTTTAATGCATAACATTCTTGAGTCACACTGCACTAGTTACACATTGTCTTTCTCATGCATTCTATGTTTTACATTGTTCTTGTTCTATCCATCGTTATTGTTTTAAACAAGGATTGTTATTTCCTTGTCAAATGCAATATATTATTGGGGGTATACAGTGTGACCAAGTCCAGTGATGGTGAGACTTCAATAACTGGATGAGTTTAATTAAATTCATTCTAGTCACAAGTTGCATTTATGAACGCTGAGATGACAGTAGTTTGGAGATAATAGAGTTAGTCCCCAGCACAAAAACTCAGCTTAATTTTATACACAGTAGCACAGAAGTGGATGGCACAGCCCCATATGGTGGTGATGTCTTGTACACCTACAAAAATGTTTTCTTTGGATTTTGCTAAACTGAGTGACATATCTGAGTTGTTGACTTTATGGCAGCAGTATCCTATGCTGCAGTTTTATTCTGTTTGCTAATAATTCTATGTTCTGATATGGTAATTGACATTCAAGTTCAATTTAATTTAGGACAGGAAGAAGATAAACAATAACAGTCAAATACACATGGAAAAAATAAAGTGTGATGGAGGACCTAGACAGTTTGGGGATCAGTCAGACAAGTCAATGTCTAGCTGAAGTGAACTAAAAATAAGAAACAGTGAGTGTATATTACTCATGGGGGGGGGGTCTGGGAAGTAGACTTAGAGACAAATACAAATCACAGAACTGCGGACGAGGATAAAAGATTGTCTGGGAGCTGATTTAGGTTTTGAGGGAACTTCTTTAGGTTTCTGAGCTGCTTTATCAAAGCATGATTCACCAACACTTGCTACAACAAAGAAAAATAGACAGAAAAGAATACAGAACATTTTCTGTGGGGAGGATGAAGCATCTATTCCACCCTCCATGCAGGGGACTGTTCCAGGAATCATGCCTAATTTAAATAATTGCATACATAATCACTGCATTTGGAGAGAAATGGGATGATTCCCCACTGCAGTGAGTACAGTAAAATACACACACACGATCGCACACACACACACCACACATATACCCCCCCAGACACACACACACACACACACATACCCCCCAGACACACACATACACACACACTCATATACCCCCAGGCACGCACGCACACACACACACACACACACACACACACACACACACACACACACACACACACACACACACACATGGAAATGCATAGAAATACATTTTCCACTGGTATGCAGAATGAAAAGCATAACTTTCTTTGCCTAAGTGAAAACAGTCTTCATTGAAACACTACTTGTGACAAATTCCTTTAGTGAAATTTTATAAATCTCTCTTTACTAAAGTGTCAGCAGAGAGAAAACAAGCTGAAAGAAAGTAGCAGGAAGGTGCAGAAAAAGGAAGAGCATTAGAATGATTTATACTTCATGAGAAACATGCAAAAAGAAGGCAGGCAGGAGAGAATAAGTGAAAAAAATAACGATTTAGTTCTGTTGACTTGCAGCTTGTATATCAGAAAGTAACAACTGTGGTTCAGGATGTTTTGTAAACTAAGTGAGGAACATGAGGCAGGGAAGAAGCAGAAACAAGATGTTAACACTCCGTTATAATCTGAATGAGTTCTAAGCAATATCTATAAGGTGACAGCCAAGCATCCACTTATAAAAATGGAGGAAGTAAGAGAAGCTTGCCAGCATCTTTTTTTTTTAAACTACTTTATTGAATTATCACTTGTGACACAATAAAAGTAATCACACTATAATTAACAAACATTTTACTTCACATATATTGCTCTATGTCATAAAACCTAAGCAACATTACATACATTATTCAATTCCTGCATTTTTTTCTTTTTTTTTAACAAAAAAAAAAAACATCTTTATTAAACCATCACTTACTACATAGGCAATCATACATTTATACAAATGAAAACAAACTACACCGACATAAACCTAATTACAAGCATTTTACATCACAATCCATAGTGACACTCTCCCAGTTGCAAATATCATACATCACTTATAATCTACCCAATCTTTTTCAAACAAACATTACATAGCTCAATTAAGTCCTGACACCTTTTAAACCTCATTCCTCCCTTGTATGTATTGTTCCCACAATTTCCATTTTTTCCTATGCAGTTTGCTCCTACCCTTTATCTTTATAGTAAGCTATTATGTCCTTCAGAGTTTGTAAATGACTGTGCATACTGGTGAGTTGAGTGTATTATTAAAATACCTTAAATGATGAAAATACTGTTCTAAAAATATAACGCAGCTGCTCATATCTTTGGTGTAATATTTATTGCCCATTAAATTTACTATTTTGTATGACTTCCTTGGGAAATAAATATTTGGAAAATGTTATCTATTTTGACATATGGCAATTATGTATATTCCCACCACCATCATCAATGTTTGCATCCATTCAGTGGGCAAGAACATATCATGAAAGGTGACAGTCATCCAGGTAAACTTCAGAGGATTTCCTGCTTTTCTGAGACTAACCCCCCTCCTTCTGGTGGCTGTCACTAATTCCTCCTATGGTGGCTGACATCCTAACAGCAGTATCCTGTCCTGCAATTCTATTCTGTTTGCTAAGACTCCTATATTATGTTATAGTAATTGACATTCATGTTCATCTTAAGTCATGCACTGATTAAGGACATTTGCTGATGAGAGCTTGCTATGCCTTGCAGTGTACATTTCCATTTTCTTCCACACATGCAATGAAGGATACCATATGAAAGTGACTTGGCACAGCCAAGAATATGTCTCCAGTGCCAGTGTATCATGTTATGAGCCATCTGCTAGTTGGTGCTAGCAGTGAAGCAGATCAGACCTCACTGAAGCATTGTTGGACAGTCACTCCCACCTTCTCTTGCTGGTTCTTCCTGTGGCTGTTTTTTTTTTAATTGATCGTGGGTCATCTGGATTTTTATTATGTTTGCTACCAAGGATTTTAACGTATGCATTATGAAGCCAGCTCTAGAAGACAACTTTTAACAGCAAAAGCAAAATCTCATTTTGCATCAAAAATGTAATTTATTCTCAACCTGAAAATAGCAGGTATGCTGGTAATCAGATAATATGAAGAATCTTATATCATGGGATAATGGTTAGCATTGCTATGTGGTAGCACTTTTTTCTAGTTCATAGGTGTGTACTAGGCTAATGGCCCTGGAGCCTTTACAAGCCTAGCCCATAGGATTACCCTAGCATTGTGCCACCTGACCTTGGTTCCCAGTGCCTCTGTTGAGTAAAGCCAGAGGAGTGATCCCTGGGGTGAGTTTTCTATTTCCCATCCACTCATCAAGATTTCTCTTGAAGAGGGCCAGTGAGGTGCTCTGCTTGACATTTATGGGAAGTCTATTCCATAGGATGGGCAGTCTCTGGGTTATGAACCTGTCCCTCCAGCATGTTCTGTTGATTGTAGTAATGAGATTGAGGTCTCTGGAGCATGTGGTGTGGAGGGATTGGGATTTCTTTAGATGTAGTATTTGTAATAGAGCTGAGTTAATCGTGTACCATCTGATGTGCTTTCTTTGCTTAATGTTTGTGTTCTTCCTGTGATGGCATGGAATATGTTGGGTGGTCCAGTCTTATCCTATACCCGAAAGATATAGTGTGTGTATGTGTGTGTGTGTGTGTGTGTGTGTGTGTGTGTGTGTGTGTGTGTGTGTGTGCGTGTGCGTGTGTGTGCGAGCATGGACACAGGTGGGAACACATATGTTATGTGTGTGCATCCTTTGATGGCATGGTGCTGTATCCCAGATTAGTTCCATTGCATCATAAATCCAAAACAAGAACCCAGAGATGCACAATACTCCATTTCATCATACTCACTGAGATAGGATACAGCTCACTGAGCATCTATGAACTGCATTTACTGACTAACCAGAAAATGAATGAAAGAATGAATGAATAAATAAAACATTTTTAGCTAGAATTGCTAAAAAAGAGAAATCCTTTCCCACAACTAGAGCAGCATTGGTGTTAGCAACATTTTAACTCAATGTTTACAGGCTGATATGTTCAATAATGAGTCTGATGAGATATGAGTAAAGGGAAATTATAACTTCTTTGGATCTAATGGAGATGCCTTTGGAAATTAGATCAGTCAGAAGGAAGGCTTTCCAAACTACTGGGGATACATGAAGGTCAAACAACAGGAATTATCAGCAAGAGTCCTTAGATCTCTTGTTATGTACTTTATGATCTTGCAGACAATGAAAATGTGAAATTTGAACTTGTATCTGATTTTGCAAACAAAACTGAAAACAAATCCATCTCCTGGAAGGTGACATTTAACAGTAAAAGTTCAAATTTCTGAAGTGTGACTAAAAATCTAATTTTAGGTTGGAAAGTATTTCTTTCTATGATTTGAAAACAACTATTGAGAATTTCAGCTTCCTGTCAAAGTATTGACTATTAAATTCAAAAATATTGTAGCAAACCCTCTGAAGTTGAATTTGTTTTCGGTCAACTGGTATTGTTTTAAAAAAAAAAATGACGTAATATTAATCTATAATTTCTATGCTAGTATTCAGAGCTGTATCCAGCATTAGGTGATGAAGGCAGTTGCCTAGGGCCACTGCTTGGGAGGGAGCCACCACTGGCTGGGAGGGGCCCACTGGATGGATGATTCACTTTTTAATTAAAAAAATATATGTAACATTTTTAAGGGTGTTCTTCTTTAAGAATGTTTTTTGCATCCTGCCGCGCATACCTGTTGTGTCTGTGCATGATTGTTGCACAGAGCTGTTTATGTCCTCCTTTCTACAAAAAGATATCCCTGTGCTGCAGACCATGGATGGACAAGTACAAGTAGGAGGTGTGTGTGTGTGTGCGTGTGTGTGTGTGTGTGTGTGTGTGTGTGTGTGTGTGTGTGTGTGTGTGTGTGTGTGTGTCTATGTCTGCTACTAAAAAATTAAGTTTTCAGGAGCATTTTTCAAGGAACTGAGATTCAGGTGCATTTTTCAAGGAACTGGAGCGTCAAGGAAAGCAAAGGTTCCTGCTTGTGCAGCTGTTTTGTTTAGCAAATGATATCACTATTATGCTATTGAATTTAGAAGCATTGCTAGTAGTACAATAGGTAGCATACTTGCTTTTGATAGAGAAGACTCTGGGTTCTAATCCCACAGCATGTAGATAGATTGCTGATACTGCTTTGTACTTTAAGGGGGGGGGGGTGTTGCGCTCCTGGGTATGTCCTCCTTTGAATGAGATGCCTAGTAACTATTAACATGTTATCAGTTTGCCATCAATTCTATACTGTAATATTACCAGCTTGCCATTTTTTTAATGTAACATAGGCACTTTACTCTTCAAGGGCAGCAGGCACTGAATTTGTAGATGAAACACTGAAATATGCAGTTGTTTGCTAGCAGCAACTTCTTCATTAGTTACAGTTATCTTTAATGTAGAATTATTCAGATGACTTATTTCTAGAGATAGTGCGCATATTGACTGATATTGGTGGATTGTAATGACAGAAGTTTGTGTTGCCTTTTATGGTTGAAATATTCTGAATTTGTCAGTTTTGTTATCAATGGTCCATATGTTTTGTTTCATTGCGTTCTGGAAAAAATATTTAAAACTATGAATTTAAAACATGCTCTAGCAAGTGTTGCTGTATTATAAAATAAATATTTTAATACAATCAGGAAGGTGAATCAAAGAACTCATGCATGTTTGCATGGCCTTAAAATGTGTGCAAGGGGCCTATGATTTGAAAACAACCCAAAAGTAAACTTTGGCAGACACTGGCCAGATGTATTTTCTTTGAATGTATGTTTCAATGCCATTTCAATGAATGTGAGCATCAAGGACAGAGAAGTTTTAATGTTAAGTCTGTTTTCATTGTGAGACTGTATTGCTTTGTTTAGCAAATGCCTGCAAGTGTTTGTGCTATACATTTGAAATAAAAGTTTTACATTAAATGTAAATATCTGTAATCATTGTAGAAGTAAAGCAGAAAACAATATGTAGACTGGGAGGTTTGTACAGTGTCTATGGTAACTGAGGAGATATAGACTATTCATGGGACGCTGGGATGGCTGCAGAGGGAGGGGGTAGTCCAATACCACGCATAGGCCTCCATTTGACCATGATCTGGCTCTACTAGTAGTACAAATACAGTCAAGTTAAACTTCAAGAGCTGTCTATGAAATGGACAGATGATTATTCCAAAGTTCAAAATGTAAAAGGGAAGTTGGAATTTAAAATAGATGGAATGCACTGTGTTTCAGGAATCTTACTCTATTATACAAAACAATTTATTTTTAAAAGAATATTATCACTATAATTTGTACAACATAAACTACTTCATGAAGCATGTGTTATTAACTAATGCATTTACTTACATTTTGCTGACCATGCTGACCGTACCAGACAATGCTCTATTTCAGATTAGGCCTAAGGATAAAAACTTCCAGCATACACTAACAGAAACAATAGAAATCCTTTCACTACATCAGAAACAAGAGCTATATGACAGTAAAGGGACACTAAAGACTAAGGTAACAATGGGATAGAACACAGAAAATGCTGTTAAAACTATTACTGATCCCCTCATAATTACTGGCTATAGACAAGACAGACTGGCTGAGCGTAGTTAACATTCATGACAAATGATGACTTGGGGACAGACATAGTCAGTAATCTAGTCTTTATCCATCATGTGTCTACAGTAGTAAGGAAATCATTCCATGCTGTGCAACTTATAAACAAAGGTATGGCATCTAGGTCCAATTAAATAATCGTTCTGCTGAATTCAGCATTCATCAGACCTATCATTGAGTACAATGCCCCCTTTGGTAGGTACCAAGCATATCCAACAATTGTAATGTTCACAGAAGTTCCTCACTAAAAGAATACAGGGCATAAGTAACAATTCCTATGCAGACCACCTCAAGGCCATATCCCTGTATTCTGTCTCCTACAGGAGGTTGAGAGGAGATCTATGCCTGGCATACAAGACATTGTCAAGATCCCACTCTGATGGATCTCCTTGCATATCCACAAAACAAACAGCACCAGAATTACCCATTCTAAAGACTTAAACCTTACCTGTGATATAAATAGGACCTGTTGGAGAGACAGGTATGTATCTCAGAGACAACTGCTTCTCTGGAACAGGCTCCCCATCCACGTGAACCAGAGTTCTCCCTAACTCAATTCAAGTGTAACTTGGACAATTGGATGGAGTACAAGAAATTCATCCCTGGTATGGCACCTCTGTCTCTAATGGGCACAGGCAACCTGTAAATTGTTCATTTCCCAGGCCCTAGCTTGTAAATGTTTCACCTCCCAAACCAGACATGCATCTGAAGCATTTCTCTCCAGGCCTCCACTGAAAATGGGCTCTGTCCTAGTTGGACTTAAATAAATAAATAAATTTGGGATGCATGGCTAGGGTTAAAAAGGCCCTCATGGTAGTTAGCCTAGTAAACACCTATGAACCTATGATGATGATGATGATGATGATGATGAACACCAGTCAGATAAGGTACCAGTTATACAGCTCATTAACAGAGAGTCAAAATGGTGATGATTATAATAAGTTCCTGTAACTGTAGCAAGCTGATTGCTACAGTCACTATGTACTCACCTCATGCATTAACCTCATCAGCACTTCAGCAGTGACCATAAATACATTCTCGTCATTCATAAGTCAGTGCTGGTACTGTACTTCCATGACATCAGCACCTGCCGATCTTCTCCATGGACATCTTGTACCTGAGACAGCCGCCCACTCGGTCATGTCATAGTTGCAGTGCTGCTTAAATGCCTACCAAAGACTGTCTGTGGCTCATTTATGCACTTGGTGACAAGATTTAATACAATATATATGTGTTAAAGCAATATGTTTAAGACACATATTTATGTTATGGCT